>NC_081765.1:32756181-32901181 GCF_963082965.1 Carassius carassius
TATCTATTGTACAAAACAAAAGCCATTTATATAATTTATTTTTTAAAAAGTACTATTTGCAAAGAAGTATGTGCATTTCTCAAAACAGTTTGTACAAACAGCACCACACAACAGATTACCTGCAAAAGCCTGTAACTTACTCAAAATCTTTAGTTCATCTCTCAAAAGCAAGTATTTATGCCAGTGAACATATCAGTGCCATCAGAATGACAAGTCCTTGTGTCTTTGTTCACAAACAAGAGTCGAATCACTTAGTCATGTGGTCAATACAACAGTGTACTCTGGAGGGATGTTCTGATGTAAACTATGGCAACATTTTGGGTAACAGTTACTGTATTGAACAATATGCCATATGCTTATGTATGCCATATATCCAACTGCCATATATCCATGTCAAAAGTACAGATTTACACATTACTGTATGTGGGATATTGACTGAAAGAGACTGGATAGAATTCCCTGTTACACTTTTACTAGTGGTCTGACCCAAAAAATAATAATTAAAAAAAACTTTACAATGCCATCGTGATATAGAAAAGGAAAAAGAATTATGGGCACAAAGATGAAAATAAGTCAATTGTCAGAATTTGTAACTCTTGTGTTGTCCTCTGTCTATACAGTAGAAACTTTCCAACTGAAGATTCATCATTGGTTTATCATCTACATTCTCTTCATTAGTAAAGATTAACTTGCACAATTCATGCCAAATTGACAGAAAGTCTAATAATAATTTATAAAAATAAAAAGTGTGCTTGGCAGTTTATGAAAACTAGATTAACCATTTTGCATTTTATGACCTATACGATGAACTAAAGACTAGATGTTTTGGGCGATAAGACTATTGCACAGAAAACTATATAATACATTTTGAGTGACATGACATTAGCAACTGATAATGTAGGAAACTGCAGATAAATGTGTGTTATCAATTGCATGAATGTACAAAAGCAATCGCAACTCGTTCAAAAGAATGAGAATCTGGTTTTATGATGTGTATAAATGACTAGATGATGTGGAGGTTGTACAAGTAGTTTTGAGAATTTCTTTTCTGATTTGAGAAATGCACCAAAGTGACTGAGAAAAACTGTAATAAAAATACCTTCACAATGTCATGTCAAAAAGAAATATGAGCACAAAGATGAATATAAAAAATAAGTCTAACTTTGAGAAATGCACTAAAGCGACCAGTGCAGCATAGATGTCCAAATACTTCATGACTCTCCGCCGGTCAGTCTGTCTGATTTCTTAGAGGTCTGTACATGCGGTCTGAGTTTCCCTGTAGTGATTGTTGTTGTGTGTGTGTGTGTGTGTGTGTGTGTGTCAGTGGTGGATGTGTACCAGCAGTGGTGTGGACCCTGCCGCGCCGTCGTCAGTCTGTTCAGAAAAATCAAGAATGAGCTTGGAGACGAGCTGCTGCATTTTGCCACAGTAAGATAAGCCACTCTGGAGATTAGATTGCCCACAAACAATCATTTCTGAATGTCGCCGTTTCTGTCACGCCGTCTTATCCTCCCTGCAGGCTGAGGCTGATGGGATTGAAGCTCTGGAGAAGTACAGAGGGAAGTGTGAGCCTACCTTTCTGTTTTATGCGGTGGGTCTGAAATTGTACATCTCCCAATGCTTGCAAATTCTTACTGTTCTTAAAATTAATATTAATTTAAAAAGAGCAAATAATTACATGGGTGGTTTTTTCAAAACCTGTTCAGGACATTTGTGAAATTTCACTCCAAAATAAATGAACAAAAGAAGAAAAAATATTTTGCATAGACAAAGAACCCTATTTTTATGCATTATTCAGGACAATACACAGTTATGTACAAGTAAGCAAACGGTACCCAAATCTCATTACTGTGATTTATTATGTATTATTTAAATTGTAAAGGATTTGTAAATCATGCAGGTTTCAGTTGCACTGCTGTTAATTTATACTGGTATAAATAAAATACTGTTTTAGAGGAATGATAATCTAATTAGAGTTAAAATAATCTACTTATTTAAAAACAAATTTAAAAGGAAAACATCCAGATTCATCGTAATATTTGGCATTTGGGGGAAAATTGTAGTTAATTGTCATGGAAATAATGCAAAAACAATGCAAATGCAAAAACAAAACATAAATGAATGAATGCATGAATGAATAAATGATTGCATGAATGAATGCATGAGTAAATGAATGAATGCATGAATTAATTAATTAATGAGTGCCTGAATGAATGAGTGAATGAATGAATGAGTGAATGAATGAATGCATGAGTAAACAAATGAATGCATGAATGAATTAATTAATTAATGATTGCATGAATGAATGAATGAATGAATGTATTAATGCATTAATTATTATAATTAATTATCCTAAAAATATGGAAGCTTATTTTAGCTGAGGAAATTATTTTTTTACAGATTTGTTAGATGTAAACTTGCAATTTTAAGAAAAAAATTTGAATAGTAAGAAGAAATGTCAACAAAAAAAAGCATAATATAGGCTTAATTTAGAAAAATGTGATGTTGTGCAGAGTGACATGTTCCTGTGAGATGCTCTCAGATATGCTGTCATCTGTTTGGTGTTGTTGTCCTGCTGTAGGGTGGGGAGCTGGTGTCTGTTCTGCGGGGACCAAACGCTCCTCTCCTGCAGAGGGTGATACAGGAAGAGCTGAGCAAAGAGAAGAACGTCCTAGAGCACGGCGCCGCACGCAGGGTGGTGAGTTACTCCACACTCCTGTCCTCATCATTACTGTGTGAATGACAGATAACATATAATGTGATTATAAAATCTGAATGCATTATTTAGCAAGCAGTAGTTATATAATATGAATGCATTAATTAAAAAACAATATTACGTAATTATTATATTACGAAATTAATTGTCCATCATTCCATCTCCTGTTTCACCTTAATAAATTTTTTTTTATATATATATTATCACTTTTTGTCAGGGATCTTTTAAACCATATAATAAATACAATTCAAATTATTTCTATTTAATAAAAAAAAAAAATATATATATATATTATACACCAGAAATAATTATTACTTATTGTTAGGCACTTTTTGTACAATTAACATGAAAGAGATCAGAATTTGTCCTGTCCCTCCAGGTGACAGATGAAGGTTTAACTGAGGAAGAGGAGGTGAATGAGGACTTTAAGGATCACGCACATGATGAAGATGTGAATGGTAATGATTTTCCTTCATTAAATGTCATGCGTAATTGTTATTTCCCAGTTGACTGAATTGAGCTGCTCTGGTTGGTGTTTTCAGTTCCTGCTAACGAGTCTTACACAGTGGCGATAATAAAGCCAGATGTGGTGGCACAAGGCAAAGCAGATGAGATTATCATGAAGGTAAGAGCTCAGTGATATATGAACCAGAAAATGATATATTTTCACAGTCAGTCATTTGAAATGTTTATGCTGCTAAAATTTACACAGCAATATGAAGGTGAGCTTACATTTTTGCCTCCTTTTAAGTTGCATATATTCATATGGTAGCCTTTGCACACAGATAAACAGCTGAACTCTTATTTATTCCTGAATGCATGTTTTGTTTCTAGATTCAGGATGTGGGTTTTGTGATTTTGGCCCACGAGGAGAGAACGCTGAGTGAAGCAGAAGCTCAAGACTTCTACAAGCACAAAGCCGCAGAGGTAAAATGAAGAAAGGTCTAAAAATAGCATGTGTTTCTGAATATTTTTGCTGATGGTGTGTTGTGGCGGAGTGCCAGGTTGTCATGTGAAGTGTGTGTGTGTTTGTGTGTGTTCTTTAGCCTTACTTTCAGGAGCTCATCCAATTTATGTCGAGCGGCCCGTCGCATGTCTTAGTCATTTCTAAGACGGAGGGCACTGAGGACGTCATCCCAGCCTGGCGGGAATTCATCGGTCCTCCGGATGTGGAAGAGGCCAGGAGGACGCAACCGGAGAGGTACATCACTCCCAGGAAAAGAAATATTGAGACTTTATGTAGGAGAGACACATGAACACAAGCAGTCTCTCTGACATCTGCATTATGGGAATGCAAAGAAAGATCTCATACAAAAAATCTAATCTAAAATCAATTTAATAATGACATTTTATCAAGGTACTATATATCTATCTGTCTATCTATCTATGTATATATATCTATCTATATATGTACAAAAAAAAAATGGTACAGCACTAAAATAGTTAATTAAAAATAGTGCTGGGATTGTTAACAAAAACTAAAGCTATTAAAAAATATGTATATTAAATAAATATAAAAATTATTTTAATAAAAAAAATTCAACATTAAAAATATCTGAAAATAAGTGAAATAAATATATGTAATTAAGACATACTTAAAATTACTAAAACTAAACCTGAAATAAAAATAAACTAAAATTAAATAGAAATGTTAAAACCCCCAAATCTAATAAAACTGACAAAAGCATGTAACAAAGTTACTAAAACTTGAACTAAAATTACAGTAAAACTGAAAATATAGAAATACAAGCTAATTTTAAATATTAATAAATAGTGTGTGCTATAATAGTATATAAAATACGTTTTAGTTTTTATACAATATATATATATAATTGAAAATGAAAAACTTAAATGAAAATTAAAAATAACTGTAAATGTGAAATAAACAATGCATACTATAGTAATATATAAATAATACTATTTTTTTATCATATATATATATATAGTTGTTGTTTTTTAGGTACATTTTTATTTAAAATGATTATTGAAACTCGCTGATATTGTTGTGTCAGTCATATATGACATCAAAGGCCTAACACAGAGTCTCATTGATCCCTTGATGTGTGTGTTATGTAATTTTGTAATGAAATATAATCTAAAAGTGATATGAGAGTGTTGCATTGTCGATCTCAGATTTGAGCTCTAACAGTTATAGCACAACACCGGCCCAGAACCAGCAGCGAGACCATCTGCTCTTCTCTTTCTCTGCTTCCTTCCCTTCTTCCATCCATCCTTCCCTGCTCTCCTCTCTGTTCTTCAGCTTGCGGGCTCAGTATGGCACCGAGACTCTTCTGAACGCTCTACACGGCAGCAGCGACCGCGAGCAGGCCAGCAGGGAGCTGGCGTTCTTCTTCCCCAGCTTCAGGATGGCGATGGCCGGGCCGGAACAGGGGCATGTGGAGAGGACGCTGGCGCTCATCCGTCCAGACGCTGCCAGGGAAAACAGAGGCATGTGCCAACATTACGTTTACACCCGCAGAACTGTGGCCTCGTGGGCACAGACCGATCATCAACGAGAGCTTTAAACTGAAGAACCGGTTACAAGTTTGGACACACACGACTCGTCTGATCTAAAGAACACAATGTAACAGTTTGAGTTCACCTACATATGACAGCACTCCCATGCTTCCATCTCAGTGTGATTATAATAGTATTACTATATTATAGTATCATAATTTGAATTATTTCATTAAAAATTTTTGATTTTAAATATGATACTTTATGTAAATATAATGTTTTCAACTTTTTAATTTCAGTTTTCATTTTGATTTTAGTTTAGGGTTTAATAATTTTGGAATGCGTTTTGGGATTTTATTTATTTATTTTTTTTCTTAAATAATCCTATTTGGCTTTTTTCCATTTCAGCAATGTTTTAAGCTTTTTTTTTTTTTTTTTTTTCATTTAGTTTTTTTTTATTATTATTATTATTAAGTGCTTTGGCCATTTTTAGTAGTTTTTTTAATTTTCTTTATTTTTTCCTATTTGGCTTTATTTCCATTTCTATATAATTCTAGCATTATTTATATGCTACTTTAATTTGTATTAATACAATAATTATTAATATTTTAATAATATGTTAAATATTATATTTTATTTGAGTTTTTATATTTTATTAGGTGCTATTTTTTACAGATTTTCTAAATATTTCTATTTAGCTTAACATTTATTTCAGTATTAGTTTTTATATTATTTATATGCTATTATAATTTATAGCATATAAATAATTGTAGTATTAATATTTTATTGCATTTTAACATTTTATTTCAGCTTTTTTTTTTTTTTTTTATAACTGATACAGGTTTTAGTTTACAATAACAACGCTGTTCGATGACTTTACTGTAATTCCACAATGTGTGAAACTGTCGTAATAGAGACTGAGCAGATGTGTCCAAACTTGTGACCGCTGGTGCAGAGTATTTGGACTGGAGCGCTTACGGTCAGGAAGTAAAGTGTAGATGTGTTTGTAGAGGAGATTCTGAGCCGGATCCATGAAGCAGGGTTCACAGTGGCCATGCAGAGAGAGATGATGTTGTCTGAGGATCAGGTCAGACAGTTCTACAGCGATCACCTGGAGCAGGAATATTTCCCCAGTCTGCTGGAGAGCATGACCAGGTGAGCGATCGCATACATCACACATCTGATGCTGTGGAAGAGCAGTAAACCACAAGAGGCTTTGCCGAGACAAGCGGTTTATGACTTAAAACAGCATCATCAGTGATATGATTACAGATACCAGTATCCAACATATACTGTAAAGGATGCATTATTAATAATCATTTGAATTGCCATGCACTGTAGCTTATGTAATTTTTTAATCAGAACTCTTTAGACTCATCCAATCAGAGTACAGAATTAGCATTTTGTCATCCTTTACTCTCCATCATTTCGTTCCAAACCTCTCTGAATTTCTGTATTCTGCTGAATGGCTACCAGCAACGGTGGGTAACCTAACAGCTGCTGGTACCCATTGACTTCCATACTGTATGTCTATTAATTATCATTTTGACACAGTGCTTTTTCAGTATCACTGATATACTATTGTAGTTTTTGTTAATGTTTTGAATTAGATTATATTTGTAGATTTTGTTTTCAATGTAATTTTAAAATTGTAATAAATTTGTAGATTTTTTTTGGTAATTTATTTAAATATGTCTTTATAGTATTTATTCATTTTTATGTATTAGCTTTAGTTTTAGTTACAAGAAAAGTGAGAAATGATGCTGAAATACTACATTTATTTAAAGTAAAAAAAAAAAAAAAAAAAAAAAAAATATATATATATATATATATAAAATATACACACACACACACATATATATATATATATAAGAAAAAATATTTAAAATCTTTAGAAAATATTTTCATTACTTAAAATATTTTATATTTGTAAAAATATGTAAAAAAAAAAAAAAAGTTTTTTTTTTTTTTTTTTACATATTTTTTAGTTAACAATAATAACTATGTTTTGACATCCAAAAGATGAGAACTGTTCAAAAATGCCATTGTGTGCTGTTTTAACTCTAAATCTGGCGTTAATAACTCTAAATCTAAAATTGAAGCTTTTCAAATATTCAGTTTTCGTATTAAATTATTTTAAAGTGATAGTTCACCCAAAAATGAACATTCTGTCATCATTTTATGGATATTTTAAAGAATGTTGATAAACATGTAACTTATGTCTTCATTTTAAGCATTAGATGCATAGCTGCTAATTGCATATAAATGCTGTGTAAATGACATAAAGAAGCCAGAAGCCTTACGTGAGTCTCTGTTGACGTTCACAGCGGGCCTGTGTTAGCATTAGCGCTAGTGAAGGAGCGAGCCGTGGAACACTGGAGGAACATCCTGGGACCCAAAGACCCCATCCAGGCGAAGACTGAGCAACCCCACAGGTTAATGATGTTTGCTCAGCTCAATGTGTTGTTGTATTTCATGTTTATTCATCATACATGTGTTTAAATATGTGGTTCTGATCTAGTCTGCGAGCCCAGTTTTCCTCTGGCCGCTGCAGTATTAATCAGCTTCACGGCAGCGGAAGCTCAGACGAGGCGGAGAGAGAGATCGGCTTCTTCTTCCCACCGGAGGACACACTCGCCGTCATTAAACCTGACACTGAACACAAGGGTATGACATCAGCAGTCCAAAGAGTGGAGAGGGATATTAGCTCACGCTCCACACTTTCAATGCAGCTACATCACAGCAGTGCTGACAAGAGGGGAGATTTACTTCAAATTGTAGCGTTTGGTTCTCTGTAAATCAAATACCTTATCAGAAACACACAGAAATGAAAAATATAAGACATTAAAGAAGAATATGATGCCAGTTACATTTTTTAAAGTTGAAACGATGCCAATGGGAGATTTAAGTTTTTGTTTACTTTTTGAAAAGTACTGCTGAAATATAGTGCACAATTAAAGTTTTAATGTTTTTGAAAGAAGTCTCTTCTGCTAACCAAGGCTGCATTTATCTGATCTATATATACGTATTATTCCAATTCAAAATAACTTTTTTTTTTTTATATGTGAATACATTGTAAAATGTAATGTATTTCTGTGATGCACAGCTGTATTTTCAGCTTCATTACTCCGGTCTTCAGTGTCACATGATCTTCAGAAATCAGAATAATATACAGATTTGCCGCTCAAGAAACATTTCTGATTATTATCAATGTTGATTGAATCAACTGCTTAATTTTTTTGGAAACAGTGCTGCATTTCAGGATTGTTTAATGAATAGAAAGTTCTAAATAGAACTATTTTGCAACATTTCAAATGTCTTTATTTTAATGCATCCTTGATGAAAAAAAGTGCAAATTTATTGCCAAAACTCACAAATGGTGGTGTTTATGAAATGAAAAAGTAAGAATATGAATTAAATGAGGAACTCGCTGTTTATTTTGTCTGCTTCTGCTCATATCAGAGGAAATCCTGGAGGAGGTTCGGGCCAGAGCATTCACCATCTCCCGTCTGAAGGACACGGTTCTGTCCAGAGAGATGGCGGAAGAGTTTTATAAAGAGCACCGAGACAAACCCTTCTTCAGTCAGCTGGTGGATTACATGTGTCGGTGAGTTCAGCTCAGACTCAACGGGAAGGTTTCACGCAGGACATCGGTAAGATGAAATGTGGTTCATGTCTCTGCAGTGGCCCGTGTACGATGATGGTCCTGACGAAGGAGAACGCGGTGGAGGAGTGGAGGGCGGCCATGGGCCCGACGGACCCCAGCGAGGCGAGACAAACGGCCCCGGAGTCTCTGAGAGCGCGCTTCGCTAAAGACATGCTGGAGAACGCCGTCCACGGATCCTCCAACACTCAACACGCACACCAGAAGATACAGTTCATCTTTGGAGACATCAGCTCTGAGAGCGTGATCATCGACGGAGCTGTTTCTCCTCTGTTAGGTGCGCTCCTCCATCTGTTGAGATAAAATTCATATTGTACTGAGAAACTTAATCTAAATCAGATGTTTTCACGTGATGATAAAACACATCGTATTTACCTAATTTAACAGGGTTTCTTCAAGTTTTATACAATTTAATTTACAACCCGAATTCCGGAAAAGTTGGGACGTTTTTTAAATTTTAATAAAATGAAAACTAAAGGAATTTCAAATCACATGAGCCAATATTTTATTCACAATAGAACATAGATAACATAGCAAATGTTTAAACTGAGAAAGTTTACAATTTTATGCACAAAATGAGCTCAATTCAATTTTGATTTCTGCTACAGGTCTCAAAATAGTTGGGACGGGGCATGTTTACCATGGTGTAGCATCTCCTTTTCTTTTCAAAACAGTTTGAAGACGTCTGGGCATTGAGGCTATGAGTTGCTGGAGTTTTGCTGTTGGAATTTGGTCCCATTCGTGCCTTATATAGATTTCCAGCTGCTAAAGAGTTCGTGGTCGTCTTTGACGTATTTTTCGTTTAATGATGCGCCAAATGTTCTCTATAGGTGAAAGATCTGGACTGCAGGCAGGCCAGGTTAGCACCCGGACTCTTCTACGACGAAGCCATGCTGTTGTTATAGCTGCAGTATGTGGTTTTGCATTGTCCTGCTGAAATAAACAAGGCCTTCCCTGAAATAGACGTTGTTTGGAGGGAAGCATATGTTGCTCTAAAACCTTTATATACCTTTCAGCATTCACAGAGCCTTCCAAAACATGCAAGCTGCCCATACCGTATGCACTTATGCACCCCCATACCATCAGAGATGCTGGCTTTTGAACTGAACGCTGATAACATGCTGGAAGGTCTCCCTCCTCTTTAGCCCGGAGGACACGGCGTCCGTGATTTCCAACAAGAATGTCAAATTTGGACTCGTCTGACCATAAAACACTATTCCACTTTGAAATAGTCCATTTTAAATGAGCCTTGGCCCACAGGACACGACGGCGCTTCTGGACCATGTTCACATATGGCTTCCTTTTTGCATGATAGAGCTTTAGTTGGCATCTGCTGATGGCACGGCGGATTGTGTTTACCGACAGTGGTTTCTGAAAGTATTCCTGGGCCCATTTAGTAATGTCATTGACACAATAATGCCGATGAGTGATGCAGTGTCGTCTGAGAGCCCGAAGACCACGGGCATCCAATAAAGGTCTCCGGCCTTGTCCCTTACGCACAGAGATTTCTCCAGTTTCTCTGAATCTTTTGATGATGTTATGCACTGTAGATGATGAGATTTGCAAAACCTTTGCAATTTGACGTTGAGGAACATTGTTTTTAAAGTTTTCCACAATTTTTTTACGCAGTCTTTCACAGATTGGAGAGCCTCTGCCCATCTTTACTTCTGAGAGACTCTGCTTCTCTAAGACAAAGCTTTTATAGCTAATCATGTTACAGACCTGATATCAATTAACTTAATTAATCACTAGATGTTCTCCCAGCTGAATCTTTTCAAAACTGCTTGCTTTTTTAGCCATTTGTTGCCCCCGTGCCAACTTTTTTGAGACCTGTAGCAGGCATTAAATTTTAAATGAGCTAATTAAGTGGATAAAAGTGTAAAATTTCTCAGTTTAAACATTTGCTACGTTATCTATGTTCTATTGTGAATAAAATATTGGCTCATGTGATTTGAAATTCCTTTAGTTTTCATTTTATTAAAATTTAAAAAACGTCCCAACTTTTCCGGAATTCGGGTTGTAAGATGTTTAAAGACCTTTATAAGACCAATTTTAAGGGGAACACAATACAGCAAAATCTTCTCTAAATGGAAACGTTTAAGCAATAAACAATGAGTTGCATTAGCAGCACTGCAAACATTAAAAATACAAGACACAAAAAACAGCTTAACTAGAAAATGGAAATAACTTTTACCGTAGCGTCTGATCACACTGATCTTGTTTTCCAGTGAAAAAAAAGATGCAAAAATGACATTTCATAAAACGTCTTGTTTTTTGAGAAATGTATAAAAATGAACTGGGTTTGTGTTTAAAAGAGGGACAAATATCTGCCGTTGGGCTCCGAAAGATCAACCTAATTCTTGCTTCCGGCTTTGCTACTACCGTTCGGACGTTCTAGCTTACTGCTCTGCGCTTTGCTTCTTATTTCTGTACTTTTCTCTGATTTTTCTAAGATTTTCCAAGTTTTCATTCCTCAAAGACAGATCTTTGTTTTTGTTTTAAGCATAAACTCACTTAATTCCATTCAGTTTCTCAAAAAAAAAAAAAAAAATTTTTTTTGGATCTCATGTCTTGAATTAAGGATGTTTGAAAATTTGTATTGAAAAATCAAAACAATAACAAAATAGAGGCGGATAAATATTTTATTAATGCCATGACTATGTTTTTAAGACTTTCTACTACAATATAAGACATCTACACTGTATATATATATATATATATATATATATATATATATATATATATATATACTTGTGTGTGTAAATGTATATAATATTTAAGAATAACATTCAATGAATGTCTTGCTATCTACAGAAACAGAGGAGAGTTTTGCAGAGCTCAAGAATCTACAAGCTTCCAGATCTCCATCATTTAATGACGCGAGGAACCAGACAGAGCCAAGCTCAGCAGGTTCAAAACTGAACAAACACATGCAAACATATAAACTCTCTCACGCTCATGTTGCTCCAAACACATACTCTGATATTTGCCCGTCACTATGAGCTGTCGTTGCACATACAGAATGAACCGGTGAGTTAATAATAACAGAGATTTGATTTAAGGTCAACTGTTCCTTTAGACCTTTAGGGTTTCTGAAACAGGGGTTCGAGAGTTGATGAAAAGCAAATCAACCGGATAATTTGAAATAAAGCTGAAATCATGATAAAGCCAACAAAAGTACTTTTAATCCATTAACTGGAAGTTAAAAAGTCATATGTATATATACATAAACATCATTACCCTTCCTCTCCACATCCAGAAGCTGCTGAAGAAATGAAGCCGGAGTCAGAGACTAAAGAGAGTCATTCAGCTTCTTCTGATGAGACTGAAGCACTAGAGACGCCCACATCCAGCTCGCAGGACACAGGTCTTTATTTCAATGAGTGATGCACAAGTCAAGAACCGAATGGATAATTAAAATAAATGAATTAGGCTGCACAATGGATCGAAATCAAACTGAAATCATGATATAGTGTGATCGAAGGCTGTGATTTAATGAAATAATTATAAAGTCTGTTGCGCTGCTTTATCATTTCCAACATTCATGTGGAGAGCAATTTATTTGTATTCCGCCAAAATAAAAGCTTGATGATTTAAGAAGTAAAAATCTCCCTTTTTTTAATGTTTTAAAGCAAGAGAATTAGTATTGTAACATGTTGTCACACCCATGTACCGTGTTGTGTTTTGTTCCCCATGTGCTCCCCGTGACCCAGTTTCTGCTGTGTGCTTATTTGATTCAGTTGTGTCTCGTCTGATACTCCTTGTTTGGTTCTGTACTTAAAGAGTGTTTCCTTGTCCGGTGTTAAATGTTGAAGGGTTATGTGTGTTCCTACCTGCCCTGTGTTCCCCAGGTTGTGAGTTATTAAAGATTGTCAAGTTGAAACCGTTCCAACACCTTAGCAACTGTGACGCATGTAGCGTAAAATAAAATGACTATAATGAACACTTTATTTTACAGTACAATTATAATTTACAACAGTAATATAGATTACTTCATTTTAAGATGTCACAATAATACGACTATACCTAATAATAATTATTATTAAAATATTATATCTGCAACGTGACAAAACTAATAACTATAAATGTTTAGTCAAGTTGTGCAGCCCTATATATAAAAATAAAACACAATATTTAACCTTTTTTATGTTTACTTGAATGTCATGTGACCATTAATCAACATCAAAGCCCGTACACATGCAAATGTTTTGTTTAATGACTGAAAACATGTACTGGTGAAATAAAAACATCAAGTAAATATTTACTTCTAAAGTGTTTGGCAGATTAAAAAAAAAGTTTTGGGAATCTCTGCTTTAAGTGAAAAGGTGAGACAAAAGTCAGCATTACCCTTCCTCTCCACATCCAGAAGCTGCTGAAGAAATGAAGCCAGAGTCAGAGACTAAAGAGAGTCATTCAGCTTCTTCTGATGAGACTGAAGCACTAGAGACGCCCACATCCAGCTCGCAGGACACAGGTCTTTATTTTAATGAGTGATCTCAACAAGTTTAGTCACTAATCCTTCAGACATGTTTTGGAAAAAGCAACATTTCTACTTTGGCATTAACTGTGAGATATTAAGGAAACATTCATAAAACGAAAGTCAACCTTCATCCTGAAGGTCCCTGTGACCCAGTTTCTGCCGTGTTCTGATTGTGCTTATTTGATTCAGGTGTGCCTTGTCTGTTTCCCCTTATTTAGTTCTGTACTTAGAGTTGTTTGCCCTGTGTTTCTTGTCCGGTGTTAAGGTCTCTGCACACTGATTCAGAAATTTCTGTATGTGTTTTTTCGTATTCGAAATGATAATTATTTCGTATTTGAGTTCAATGCATATTATTTAATCCATTGTGAAAACACAAATGGTTCCGATGTCAAAGTAGAAGGAATAAACGATAATTTAAAGTCTCTTCATCCAGCCCCTTCTGGAACACACCGTGTCTCACCAGCTCACCCCAAGCCAGGAGCCCCCACATACCTAACCAAGGGTTCCAAACACCTGTCACCTCTGAAGTATCCCTGAGAACGTAGGTCTGAACGGGCAGACCCAACATCCCAGTCGGTCAGGCCCGCACTCCTTTCAACTACCCTTTTCCCAGTTCCAGCCCCAAGATTAGTCTCAGTCCTCGGCCCAGGATCGCTGGTCGCTCAGAAGCCAGGATCTCTGGCTGCTCAAAGGTCAAGCATGCTGGCCGCTGCGCTCTCAAGCCCACCAGCCATTCTGAATCCAAGCCTGCCGACTGCTCCTATATTGAGCCCAGAAATGCCGGCCGCTCCAATGTCAAGCCCACTGGTCAACGCTCTCCCAAGCCCTATTATGACTTCAGCATTCTCTTTAACCTCAAGCCAAAGAAGAAGTATAAAGAGAAAGAGTCAGCTCCAGCCCGAGTCCGCGCCAGTGTCGGCTCAAGCCCCTGAGTCCACTCATTTCTTCAAGTTCAGTCCTGAATCCACTACAACCAGAGTCTGTTGGAAACCCCAAGAGTGCTCCTGTCCCCACGTTCAGCCCAGAGAGGTCTGCAGTTCCAAAGTTTAGCCCAAAGAGAGCAGTGATTCCCACGTCCAGCCCAGAGGGAACCTCAGATCCCAAGTCTAGCCAAGAGAGGGCTCCTCTTTTCACGTCCAGGCCAGAGAGGGCTGTTGTTCCCATGGCAGGCCCAGAAAGGGCCTCAGATCCTGAGCATAGCCCAGAGAGGGCTCCTGTTTCCACGTCGGGCCCAGGGAGGGCCTCAGTTCCCGAGTCCGGCCCAAAGAGAGCGTCAGTTCTCGAGTGCAGCCCAGTGAAGGCTTCTGTTACCGAATCCAGCCCAAAGTGCTTTTGTCCTCAAGAAAACTTTTTTTGGGTGGGGGGCTATATGTCTCTGACCAGAGTTGTTGAGGTAAGTGCCAAGGCAAGGTCTGCTCCGCCATGGCCTCCTGAACTGCCTGCATCGCCATGGGTTCTGGAATGGGTACCGCCCTGGATGCCTTTCTAGTTCCCGATAATTATTATTATAATATTATATTTGCAATAATGTCAAAGTAATAACTATAAATGTTTAGCCAAGTCATGCAGCCCTATATATAAATTGGGGGTGGTGTTGGCGCAGTGGATAAGACACATGCCATTGGTGTGAGAGACCTGGGTTCGAATCCACTGTGTGACACCAATGTGTCCCTAAGCAAGACACTTAACCCCTAGTTGCTCCAGAGGCGTGTTACCTCTGACATATATAGCAATTGTAAGTCGATTTGGATAAAAGCGTCAGATAAATGTAAATAAATTAAAAAAGTAAAACAATATTTAACCTTTTTTATGTTTACTTGGAAGTCATGTGATCATTAATCAACATCAAAGATCTTAAACATGCAAATGTTTTGTTTAATGACTGAAAACATGAACTGGTGGAATAAAAACTTCAAGTAAATATTTTACGTCTAAAGTGTTCGGCTGATAAAAAAAAAAGTTTGGGAATCTCTGCTTTAACTGAAAAGGTGAGACAAAAGTCAGAATTACCCTTCCTCTCCACATCCAGAAGCTGCTGAAGAAATGAAGCCGGAGATGACAGAGAGTCAGCCAGCATCTTCTGATGAGACTGAAGCACTAGAGACACCCACATCCAGCTCGCAGGACACAGGTCTTTATTTCATTGAGTAATGCACAAGTTACTGTAAGAACTGAATGGATAATTAAAATAAATAAATTAGTCAGCACAATTCATCTAAATGAAACTGAAATCATGATAAAGCCTATAAAAGTACTTTTAGTCCATTAACTTCATATATAAGCATCATATGTAAAAACAAATGTCAGCATTACCCTTCCTCTCCACATCCAGAAACTGCTGAAGAAATGAAGCCGGAGTCAGAGACTAAAGAGAGTCATTCAGCTTCTTCTGATGAGACTGAAGCACTAGAGACGCCCACATCCAGCTCGCAGGACACAGGTCTTTATTTCAATGAGTGATGCACAAGTCAAGAACAATTTTAGTCACTGAACCCTCAGAACATGCTTCGGAAACAGCAACATTTCCACTTTGGCATTAACTTTGAGATATTAAGGAAATTTTCATAAAACCAAAGTCAACCTTCATCCTGAAGGTCCCCGCGACCCAGTTTCTGCCGTGTTCTGATTGTGCTTATTTGATTCAGGTGTCTCGTCTGTTACCCCTCATTTAGTTAAACTTACTTACTGTACTTGTTGAAACTCCTTCGTCCTTCATTTCAAAGTATCGGCTGTGGTGTCTCTGGCAGGGTGGCTGGCCTTTGGGGAGGTATGTGGAGGATTTCCTCGAGCTGTCTGACCGGGTGAGCTGGCACGATGAAGCACTTGGTGCTTGTTTTCAGTTGGGAATGGATGAAGATACGAACCTCTGAATCCCCATGTGTGATTTTCCCTTGATTTAGACAATTAATCTTGTCCTCTTTTTAAATGGTTTCAATTTCGAAGTAGAAGAAATAAAGGAGAATTTAAAATCTCCTCATCCAGCCCCTTCTGGAACACACTGTGTCTCACCAGCTCACCCCTGGCCCCGAATCCTCACATACCTAACCAAGGGATCGGACCACCTGTCACCTCCGAGGTACCCCCTGAGGTCGTAGACAGAGATCTGATCGGGCAGACCCCACGTCCCAGTTGGACAGGTCCGCACTCATTTCAACTTCCCTTTTCCTATTGCTCCAGCCTCAAGATTAGTCTCAGTCCTCAGCCAAGGATCGTCGGTTGCTCCGAAGTCAAGCCTACCGGCTGATCCTATATCAAGCCCAGAATTGCCGGCCTCTCCACAATCAAGCTTGCCGGCCACTCCAATGTCAAGCCCGCTGGCCAACACTCTCCCAAGCCCTATTATGATTTCAGCATTCTCTTTAACCTTAGACCAAAGGAGGAGTATGAGGAGAAAGACTGTTCTCAACCCGGATCTGCTCTCCTGAGTCCGCTCCAGTGTCAGCTCTAGCCCCTGAGTCCGCTCATTTCGTCAAGTTCAGTCCTGAATCCACTACAGCCCAAACTAATTCAGAGTCAGTTCCAAGCCCAGAGAGGGCTCTTGTCCCCACGTCCAGCCCAGAGAGGGCTCTTGTCCCCACGTCCAGCCTAGAGAGGGTTGTTGTTCCCACATTCAGGCTAGAGCGGGCTCCATTTCCAAAGTCCAGCCCAGAGATGGCTCCTGTTCCTGCCCTAAGAGAGCTGTGGTTCCCATGTCCAGCCCAGAGGGGGCCTCAGATCCCAAGGCTATCCCAGAGAGGGCTCCTATTTCCACATCCAGGCAAAAGAGAGGGCTGTTGTTACCACGTCGGGCCCAGGGAGGGCCTCAGTTCCTGAGTCCGGCCCAAAGAGAGCTTCAGTTCCCGAGTGCATCCCAGTGAGGGCTTCTGTTTCTGAGTCTGGCCCAGAGAGTGCTTCTGACCCCAAGAAAATTTTTTTTTGGGGGGGCTATATGTCTCCAACCAGAGTGGTCGAGGCAAGTGCCAAGGCAAGTGCCTGCTCCGCCATGGGTCCCAGAACGGGTACCGCTCTGAAGGCCTTTCTAGTTCCCAATAATTATTATTACTTCAGAGATATATGACAAAATAATAACTATAAATGTTTAGCTAATTCACGCATCCCCCAAGTCAAAGACCGTAAACATCCAAATGTTAAATAACTGAAAACTTGAACTGGTAAAATTAAAACTTCAAGTAAATATTTCACACCTAAAGTATTCAGCTGATAAAAAAAATCTCTGCTTTAAGTGAAAAGGTGACACAAAAGTCATCATCAACCTTCCTCTCCACATCCAGAAACTGAGGAGGAAATGAAGCCGGAGATGACAGAGAGTCAGCCAGCATCTTCTGATGAGACTGAAGCACTAGAGACACCCACATCCAGCTCGCAGGACACAGGTCTTTATTTAAATGAGTGATACACAAGTCATGAACCGAATGGATAATTCAAATAAATTAATTAGGATGTACAATTCATCTAAATAAAACTGAAATCCCGATAAAGCCTACAAAAGTACTTTTAGTCCATTAACTTCATATGTAAACGTCATATGTAAACACAAAAGTCATCATCAACCTTCCTCTCCACATCCAGAAACTGCTGAAGAAATGAAGCCAGAGATGACAGAGAGTCAGCCAGCATCTTCTGATGAGACTGAAGCACTAGAGACGCCCACATCCAGCTCGCAGGAAGCAGGTCTTGCACAAGTGATGCACAAGTCAAGAACAAGTTTAGTCACTAATCCTTCAGACATGTTTTGGAAACAGCAACATTTCCACTTTGGCATTAACTGTGAGATATTAAGCAAATGTTCATAAAATCAAAGTCAACCTTCATCCCGAAGGTCCATATTTCAGCAAATGTTTCTAGGTAATTATGCTTATATTTTTGTGGATGACAACTGTTATACAGTATATCAGTCCTGTCACCCACTGTAAAGAAATATATAATTATTTAATACGTGCAATAATTTCACTCGTTTTAAGTAAGTCCTATTTATAGCTAGCAAAACCAGAAAACAGAATGGCGTATGCATTTTAATACACAGATTACAGGCAAAACACTGTCAAAGTGATCAGACTGAGGTACAGCATTGAAAAACTGAATAAAAATAGATGCATCCAAGCGTAAATGAAAAGGATTAATCAGAAAGAATTCCTTTGGTGAATTAACTTTCATTTATTTCGGTTCTGTACTCTTTTTTTTTTTTTTGTCCCATGTCTCAAGATTAGACAAATATAACAGACAAATTCATGTCAAACACGTAATCACACAAAATCAGTAATGATAAATAAACTTTATTCCAACATTAACTTGAGATGTAACTGTGATTGTGATGAGAAGTTTGTCTTCTGTATTTCAGGGGATCGGGAAAATGTACCAGATGGATCAAGGTGAGGTTACATGATTTACTTGCATCAAAAACATTCACGAGAAAAACCAGTCTTACTATAATTAAACAACAGGGTAATCTGATTCACCCTAAAATGACTCGTTCAGAGAATCAGTTCATATAAGATCTCAAACTATATTTGATGCAATTATGCTTTAAGGTTTTTTTTTAGTATCAAATGATACACTAATGTAGTTTTTGTTGTTTTGAGTTATATATTTTTTTGTAATTATCATTTATTTCATAGTTTGAATTATTTTAGTAATTCAACTTAACTAAATTAAAATGAATGTTGAAATGTATTTTTTATATTTTATTTCAGTTTTTTATTTTTTTTTTATTGTACAGTAGTTAATGATAGTAACCCTGTTTGGGAGACATAATGATATGATGGTTTCTTTGGTTCTCCATCAGTTTGGATCTGAAGACAGCTAGAAAACATCTCTGAATCATATGAATTAAACACTCTGAACACAATCTTGTCTGTTTTTATTCCTTATTAATTATTTGGTGAATCTGACAGCTGTTTCAAAAAAAATTAGGCTTTATTTAGTCATTTTGTCATAAACAAAAACTCCAGTCCAGTGATTGGTTTTCAAAACAACGGAAACATTTTTTATGCAAAAAATATGTGCATTCTTACTGATCTTGATCAACTAAAGCAAGCATCTCCTCCTCATCAAAGGACCTCTGGAACATCTCAGTGATGGTCAGCTGATGAGGATCCTGACAAACAGGGAAAAAAGCATTTTTCTCCAGCGATGGCAGATGTGTTTAATAACCATTTCAATTTGCAATATTTATGCAGATATTTACCAACTTTGATTTTGAATTTATTTAAATGTATTCTTAAAGTTAAATATGTTCTTAAGCTTTCAGGATGAAGTGAAAAAAATAAATAATACAAATAAATAAAAGTGCAATGGAAGTCTACATTTATTTATATCGCTGGTTGAACACGACTGATTTTTAACCGTTCTAATGTTAAATGCAGATGGTAAAAAGACTGCAAACTAACCTTGCTGTGAAAGCTGGCAGATTCTGCCTTCTCTGAAAGGTTGGATTCAGACAAACCGACCTGCTCCAAAACATTCATCTTCTCCTGTATCATGGGCCTGAGAAACAGAAGAAAACAGAACTCCGATTCAGAACCCACCCAAGAAATAAACTTAACTTAATTTGAAAGTTAATTTGAAAAGAAGTGTTAAAATAAATCATTTACTAATAAAAAAACTTTTTTTAATTTTAAATATTATTATTATTATAGTTAATATTGAAAAAATTGTCCTTTTGGGTAAACAAAATTTTAAATTGTTGTAGTAAATATTTTAAATGAGGGCAAATAAAATAAAATAAGACCAGTTACAGCTTGTAATGTATAAGATATAAAAAATTCGCAATTATTGGAAAACTAGGTGAAGTTAAAATAAAAAATAAAAAAAACAAGGTTGGTTTTCATTGTTTGGCAAACAAAACAAATAATTTAATCATTCTCTCCCAATAACTATTGCAGAAACTAATAATAAAAAAAGAATATATATAAAACTAAATTTAAATAAATAAATATATATATATATATATTCTTTTTTATTTTTATTATTATTATTTATAACTGAAAGAGCTACAATTATTGCAAATATTATGAAGCAACCAATAAAGAAAGATGTACTTAAAGAATTGGAAATTTCTTTAAACATAGTTATTCTCTACCCGAAGCCAATATTTCAGTCATTCCGTCTCAACACCTGATACTGGATCTGAAGAAATGAAGTGACAAGTTCTCTGATATCAGCAGATGTCCTCACCAGAGGTAATCGTCCGCTGTGCCTTTAGCCACCAGGTAATGAATGTCCACGTTACTGGTCTGTCCGATCCTGTGCACCCGGTCCTCTGCTTGAATCAGGACCTGAATCAGGGAACAAACAAACTCTATCAAATAAACAAAAATAATAACAGAAAGTAAACTAACACTAAACCTAAACACTAACAAATCAAGTTGTGACATGACAGTGTTAGATTACATTGATAGACTCATGACTCTGGTTCATTTGGTGATTTCACCAAAAATGTAGATAGTGAAAAATCCTTTTTAGATGCAAATATTAACTGATTACTTACAATTACTTAAAAAAAGTGTCCATGAAATAAAATGCAACTGAAATTAATAATTCATATGCAAAAATGAACTAAAAACTGAATTTTAAAGTTCATTTAATAAAGCTATTAAAATAAATAATAATTTACTAATAAATGAATAAAAACACAACTAAATTATTTTAAACAAAATTTTAACTTGAAGTATTAATTTAATATAATAATAAAAAAAGTTGATCATCTGATAATACATTTATTTTATAATAATACATTTTTTTAATTCCTAACTAAAACTAAACTAAATTAAAGTTAATAAAATATTAATTATTCATTGAATATTCAATTAAAATGATAAATAGGCGACTTGTTACAGCATCTGATAATACATTCATTTCATTATAATATTTAAGAAAAAATTATAAATGTATTTATATTAATGAAATAAAATAATAAGAAAAAAATAAGTAAAAAGTCAGCAAATGAACTAATTACAAGTCTTACATTTAAGTCTAAATTCAGGGTTCCCACACCTTACGACCAATGAATTCCCATGACTTTAAGTCACGATTACTAAATATTTAGTATTTTTGTTTTTAATTGTAATATTTTATAGAGTTTGCTTTAACAAATAGCAATCTCAAGCCAATTAAATATTTTAGTTCATGACTGTGTCAGGTCTCCAGGTTTTCAGGCGTGTGGGAAGCCTGTAAATGTGGTGACTGAAGATGTGAGCGTCTCACTCCGGGGTTCCAGAAGAGCTCGGCGAACACCACGAGGTCGGCCGAGTGCAGCGTGAGTCCCATGTTAGCGGCGGTGATGGACAGAACAGCCACGCAGCTCTTCTGTGACGACTGGAACCGCTCACACAGTTGCTGACGCTCTGCTGACGCCGTCGAGCCGTCGATACGAATGTAACTGATGCCCTGCACACAGACAGCATCTATTCAACCCAAACTATGATTACATTTATTAAAGATACTCAGGGTTGTTGTTGTTTTTTTTTATGGTGCACTGCCAAAGGAACTGTAAAGGAAAATTTGTAAAACTCTCTATCAAATGGAAATATTTATGTTTAATATTGTACATGCCCCCAGCCCCCAAACAAAACAATAAAAAAATATATATATATCATATGATATTATATTATATATAAATAAAATACATTTGTTCAACATTTTTATATCACACGTCGATATGGCTATAAAATAATCGAAATAATAAATAATAATTATTGTTATTACTAAATAAAAATATACAAATAGTACATAAAAACTAAATAAGAATCACATAAATTACTTTCAAAATGTTAATTGTTTTTGGTGTTTGGCTTAGTGTTATGTTAGAATCATTATTATACTTTTATACTTTTTTAATTGTTTTTAGCTTTATTTTTTGTTTTTCATTTAAATGTTTTGAAATTTTGTTTTGTCATTTTTATTTATTTTTAAAATGTCTATATATAAAGTTTATTTACATATATTTACACACATATATATATGTGTGTGTGTGTGTGTGGGTGTGTGTGTATGTGTATATATTTTAAAAAATATATATTTATAGTATTTATAAAGTTTTAGCTTTTAGTTTTGGATCTATTTTAGTTGTTTTAATACTACAATTGATTACTTCTGTTGTCCTCATTTGTAAATATATAAATAAATAATATAAACAAAACATTAAACATTTTATATATACAGGTTGATACCAATTATGCAAACTAAAGAAATATCACACATATGCCACAACATTCTTTTGCATAGACTTGAACACTTTGTTGGCATTAATGGAAGTGCATTAGCATGGTTTAAATCATACTTATATAACCGCCATCAATTCGTAGCAGTGAATGAAGATGTATCCTATCGATCACAAGTGCAGTATGGAGTACCTCAGGGCTCAGTACTAGGCCCGCTACTCTTCACGCTTTATATGTTACCCTTGGGAGATATCATCAGGAAACATGGTGTTAGCTTTCACTGTTATGCTGATGATACTCAGCTCTATATTTCTTTGCGGCCCTGTGAAACACACCAATTAGACAAACTAATGGAATGCATCGTAGATATAAAAAACTGGATGACGAGCAATTTCTTACTGCTAAATTCTGAAAAAACAGAGGTGTTAATTATAGGACCTAAAAACTCTGCATGCAATAACCTAGAACACTGTCTAAGACTTGATGGCTGCTCTGTCAATTCTTTGTCATCAGTTAGGAACCTAGGTGTGCTATTTGATAGCAATCTTTCCTTAGAAAGCCACGTTTCTAGAATTTGTAAAACTGCATTTTTTCCATCTCAAAAATATATCTAAATTACGGCTTATGCTTTCAATGTCAAATGCAGAAATGTTAATCCATGCATTTATGACCTAAAGATTAGATTATTGTAATGCTTTATTGGGTGGTTCTTCTGCACGCTTAGTAAACAAACTACAGCTAGTCCAAAATTCAGCAGCAAGAGTTCTTACTAGAACCAGGAAGTATGACCATATTAGCCCGGTCCTGTCAACACTGCACTGGCTCCCTATCAAACATCGTATAGATTTTAAAATATTGCTTATTACTTATAAAGCACTGAATGGTTTAGCACCTCAGTATTTGAATGAGCTCCTTTTACATTATAATCCTCTACGTCCACTGCGTTCTCAAAACTCAGGCAATTTGATAATACCTAGAATATCAAAATCAACTGCAGGCGGCAGATCCTTTTCCTATTTGGCGCCTAAACTCTGGAATAACCTACCTAACATTATTAGGTAGGCAGACACACTCTTGCAGTTTAAATCTAGATTAAAGACCCATCTCTTTAACCTGGCATACACATAACATACTAATATGCTTTTAATATCCAAATCCGTTAAAGGATTTTTAGGCTGCATTAATTAGGTAAACCGGAACTGGAAACACTTTCCATAACACCCTATGTACTTGCTACATCATTAGAAGAATGGCATCTACGCTAATATTAGTCTGTTTCTCTCTTATTCCGAGGTCACCGTAGCCACCAGATCCAGTCTGTGTCCAGATCAGAGGGTCACTGCAGTCACCCGGATCCAGTACGTATCCAGACCAGATGCTGGATCAGCACCTAGAAAGGACCTCTACATCCCTGAAAGACAGCGGAGACCAGGACAACTAGAGCCCCAGATACAGATCCCCTGTAAAGACCTTGTCTCAGAGGAGCACCAGGACAAGACCACAGGAAACAGATGATTCTTCTGCACAATCTGACTTTGCTGCAGCCTGGAATTGAACTACTGGTTTCATCTGGTCAGAGGAGAACTGGCCCCCCAACTGAGCCTGGTTTCTCCCAAGGTTTTTTTCTCCATTCTGTCACAGATGGAGTTTCGGTTCCTTGCCGCTGTCGCCTCTGGCTTGCTTAGTTGGGGTCACTTCATCTACAGCGATATCCAGAGGTGGGTAGTAACGAGTTACATTTACTTCGTTACATTTACTTGAGTAATTTTTTGGGGTAACTAATACTTTTCGGAGTATATTTAAAGATGGGTACTTTATACTCTTACTTGAGTAAATTTTTGGGGGAAAATCTGTACTTTTACTTCGTTACTGTGGGCGACACTCCTCTCGTTACTTTATGTTAATGCAATAAATGTTATAAATGCTTCAGTTTATTCCAAACGCGCCGTCTACTTTTCTCTGGACAATGAGCGATGCCCATTCGCGAATGATTCATTCTTTTGAGTCAATTCTGTTCAAAGGCTTGATCAAACCAATTGGCAAACGAGTGAATTGGATCATGAATCAGTTTGAATGAGTCGTTCAGTTCCCTGCCGCACGCGCTGAGCGTCTGAAGCAGTTCACTCAGAGTTGTAACGTTTAATAAGAACATCAGCAGCGTTGAAAACGTGGCTATGGAACTGCACTGAATTGAAATCTGCAAAGGCTATTATTTGCTTGCGATGGAGATCCTTATTAGATGAACACCGCGTGTGCTGTCTACTGTTTAACAGGTAATAACTTGGGCTACATTCGATTACAGTACACGATACCACTGTGACATTAGTTTGTTGTACGTGTGAGGCTTATAACAGAGGGGAGTCAAGTTGAATGCAGCTTCCAAAAGACAAAAAATAGCCGATTAAGATTTTATTAATTTTAATACAATCACACCGGTACGAGTACGTTCAGCAAGTCATATCATCAGCTGCTAAATTCAGATCTGTGTTTGCTTGCTGGCGCTGCCAGAGATAGATTAGTGATGTCAGATTCGTGAAAGAATCGTTCAATTTAACCGGCTCTTCTTAGTGAACCGGTTGAACCAGTTCACCAAATCGAACTGAATCGTTTGAAACGGTTCACGTCTCCAATAAGCATTAATCCACAAATTACTTAAGATGTTAACTTTTTTAACGTGACTGACACTCCCTCTGAGTCAGAATAAACCAATATCCCGGAGTAATTCATTTACTCAAACAGTACACTGACTGAACTGCTGTGTAGACCGAACTGAAGATGAACACCGAGCCGAGCCAGATGAGGAACGAACACGCCCACTGCTGGAGCAGTTCTCGTTCTCGAATCAAGAACCGGTTGCATCGGTTTTCGGATCACCAGTACACTGAACCAAAAACCGTTTCTTTCGGACGCGTCCGATTTGAGAACCGATGAACTGATGCTACTGTGCATGCGTGTAAAGTATTTCGGAAAGTGTGATAAAAGATCTTTATACATTTTTATTATTATTATTGTTTTTTTTTTTAAGATGAATGTTTCTAATCTGTATATTGTAGATTATGTATAGGCCAGAAGGGGTTTCAGGGAAGTTGGACAATAATTAAGAACTCTAAAGACTCTATGTTTAATAGGAATAAGGGATGATTTATGAAATATGTGTACTGTATTTATAGTTAATGATGACACATTCACAAATTGAGTTTGTAGTAAACAGAACATGAACACGAGTAGAGCAGCTGATTATACTGAACTGCAGCACGTGCTGGTTAGAGTGATTCTCGTTCTCGAGTCAAGAACCGGTTGCATCGGTTTTCGGATCATCAGTACACTGAACCAAAACCGTTTCTTCCGGACGTGTCCGTTTTGAGAACAGAGGAGCTGATGATACTGCGCATGCATGATTCAGCGTGAAGCCGACTGACTCACAGTGCATCTGAACCGAACTGATTCTTTTGGTATTTGATTCTGAACTGATTCTGTGCTAATGTTATGAGCGCGGGTAAACCGAGGGCTTGAATGAAGGGGCAATCTGGCGAAATGTAAGTTAATTTAATAACAAATACATCGCAATGGTTTATGTATAGTGGTTTCTGCGCTGATGACACCTAATTTATTTACTTTATATCTTCAAGACTTAAATCCTCATATGCACATTATTGCTGTTACTGTATTTGGGTGCGTTGTTGCAAAACTTAATTGTAAACTTTTCATGATTATGAGGTTTTTAACTGACTAAAGTTATGATTACTGACTTATATTTGAATGTTTGATAGACTTGATGCCATTACGTCATCGCTAATGACGTCATTACGTCGAGCGTCAAAGAACCGGTGAACTGTTTTTTTCAACCGGTTTATTGAATCGAACCGTCCGAAAGAACCGGTTCGCGGAAAAGAATCGAACTTCCCATCACTAAGATAGATGCATTTTTACAGCACTGCGCATTATAACCAATCACACACGATTCTGTTGAGCTCTTGAACGCAATGGCCAATCAGAGGTGTTCCGATGAGTCATCGCTAAAATGCCGGTGCTACCTTCACTCGCTCACTGACTGAATACCTCCTTCTGGTGAATTTTCTCGTCAGAAACAACAAAGTGCAGATGCGTGTACGAATCTGTAAATAAGATATTGATTTCACAGTGTTAACAGTTTCAGTGATTTAATGGGAGTTTCTGAGAGTGATTGAAATCTAGACTGTCAGTGAAAATGATCTTTAATAATGTAAATGTTATTTGCTCTCTTTCTGAACAATGAAATAGTAGCAATTTTTATATCACATTAACTTTCAATGTTAAATTCACATTTAATATAAAGTCAGTCGTATTAAAAATGCTATGGCATGACACCTATATCTGTTACTTAAGTAAACAGGGTTTTATAATAAATTACATAAATTGGAGTAAAGGCTGATGAAATGTATACATTTATACACGCACACATACATAACATACATTTTATCTATATATCTAAATAAAAATAGGCTCAGTATATATGACCCAAAGTAACTAGTAACTAACTACTTGAGTAGATTTTTTATCCGATACTCTTTTACTCTTACTCAACTATTCAGACTAGTACTTTTACTTTTACTTGAGTAAATATTTCTAGAAGTACTTTTACTTTTACTTGAGTACAGTTTTTGGGTACTCTACCCATCTCTGGCGATATCGTTGACTTGATTGCAAATAAATGCACAGACACTATTAACTGAACAGAGATGACATCACTGAATTCAATGATGAACTGCCTTTATCATTTTGCATTATTGACACTGTTTTCCTAATGAATGTTGTTCAGTTGCTTTGACGCAATGTATTTTGTTTAAAGCGCTATATAAATAAAGGTGACTTGACTTGACTTGACAAGAGTCGTGCACAGCACGATGTATGGAGAAGAGCATTACTGCAAATCAAATCATATTAATAAACAATAACTAATGAGACCATGATATACTGAGCAGCTCACATTTCGGCGAATTAGTTTTTCGCTGTTTTGAATTCATTCTAAAAACTCTTAACTGAGCACATTTCATCTTGGTCTGCTGGTTAAATGTTAAAAAGTCTTTTTGATTTTTGTGAATAGTAAGTAGATTTGGACAGACCTTCTCAGCGAGCTCTTTGGTTATACTGTCCAGCACCAGTCTGTGATGAGCAAACACCAGAAACTTCTCTCGTCCGCACTCCAGCATGTCTGAGATGTACTCCCTGAGCAACAGTAGCAAGCGGTCTTACTTTACTAATTCATGTACCATTATATTAATTATTATTATTATCGTTTTTTAAAAATAAAATATATTTTATAGAAAAAACTGCAGCAGAACATTGTTGTCTGTTGATGTCGTCGACTCTAATATAGTTATCATTATTGGTGCCACTGGCCTTAATAATAATAGAGAGGAACTGCATGAAATAGTTTTTACGTACATGATGGCTCTGATCTTGGCCTCTGCTGTGTGGTTGAAGAAAACCAGGAGAGCTTCCTTCTCTTGTGACTTCTGCACATGAACACAGAAAAGTTCTGTAACTGAGAAACATGCCGCTAATTCTGCCATGTTTTATTCACACTCGTCTCGTTCCAAACCCATATGCTGTTATGATTTATTTTTTTTCTGAAGAATGACTCAAGATGAGAGTGAGTAAATATTGACAGAATTCCTAGATAGAAATGTTAAACTCAGACTAGTTTTCGCGGCTGTGTTGTAGTTGGCGCTCACGTTGTGGTATCCTCTGGCGAGCTCTTTGGCAGCGGCGTTGAGAGCGGCTTTGGTGCGGGAGTTGATGCCGTCCGTCGTCACTGTAACCACCTTGCGCTGTTTGGCGGGAAGCTGCGAGAGCACCTCTGATTTGAGGCGGCGGAGCATCAGAGACTCCTCCAGCAGCAGCTTCAGTTCACTCAGATGAGACGAGCCGGAGTAATCCCAGCCCCACGGCAGCTGCACACACACATCCACACAGCCTTCACACTTACGAACGCTTTTCTCAACAACTCTTTGCTCTTTTGACATTATACTGTGGCTGTGGATTTTTAAAATGCTGTGCTTGTTTGTAGGGCTGCACAATTTGGCCAAAACTGTGTGATTATTTCTTAATATGGCTATAACTAATCAAAATAACAAAAAAAATTGATTATTAATATTATTATAACAAAATTAAAGAATATATATAAATTAATAACTAAAAAACATGAAATACTGTTGTAAAAAAATTTTTTACCCACTCATCATTTTAATCATACACTAGATTTAATTATATCGCATGGAATCGATCTTACTGCTATAGATATTGTACCCCAAAGTGATGATATTACAGACCATTTCCTTGTATCGTGCATGCTGCGTATAACTGATATTAACTATATGTCTCAGCGTTACCGTCTGGGCAGAACTATTGTTCCAGCCACCAAAGAAAGATTCGCAAATAACCTGCCTGATCTATCTCAACTGCTATTTGTACCCAAAAATACACATGAATTAGACGAAATGACTGACAACATGGGCACTATTTTCTCTAATACATTAGAAGCTGTTGCCCCCATCAAATTGAAAAAGGTTAGAGAAAAACGTACTGTGCCATGGTATAACAGTAATACTCACTCTCTCAAGAAAGTGACTCGTAGTCTTGATTGGATTGGATGACAAATAATTTTCTCCAATTAAATTCGGATAAGACAGAGATATTAATTATTGGACCAAAAAACACCACACAGAATCTTGTAGATTACAATCTGCAACTAGACGGATGTACTGTTACTTCCTCTACAGTCAGAAATCTGGGTGTTATATTGGACAGCAATTTGTCTTTTGAAAATCATATTTCCAATGTTACAAAAACTGCATTCTTCCATCTTAGAAACATTGCCAAGCTACGAAACATGTTATCTGATTCTGATGCAGAAAAGCTAGTTCATGCATTCATGACCTCTAGACTGGACTATTGTAATGCACTTCTAGGTGGTTGTCCTGCTTCGTCAATAAACAAGCTACAGGTAGTCCAACATGCAGCAGCTAGAGTCCTTACCAGGTCAAGAAAATATGATCATATTACCCCAATTTTACAGTCTCTGCACTGGCTACCTATTAAGTTCCGTATCAGTTACAAATTATCATTACTTACCTATAAGGCCCTAAATGGTTTAGCTCCTGCGTACCTCACTAGCCTTCTACCACGCTACAATCCATCACGCACCCTAAGGTCACAAAACGCTGGACTTTTGGTAGTTCCTAGGATAGCAAAGTCCACTAAAGGAGGTAGAGCTTTCTCACATTTGGCTCCCAAACTCTGGAATAGCCTTCCTAATAATGTTCGGGGTTCAGACACACTCTCTCTGTTTAAATCTAGATTAAAAACGCATCTCTTTCGCCAAGCATTCGAATAATGTATCTCTTAAATTGTGAGTGTAGTTGCATCTGCATTTTTATTCTTTAGCTTGGGTTAAACTAATTTTACTTTGTTGGATCAGCAGCTTTGCTAATGATGTCTCTATTTTGTTTCTATGTTTTGCCACGATTTACACAAGCTCCAGTCTGGATCCAGAACACCTGAGAAGAGATGATGCTGACCCTCAGAGGACCCCAGATGATCCTAACCTTGAATCAACAAACAGAACTAACAATTATTGCTACATGTGTGACTGCATCCTATAATTACTATTAATTAATAATATTGATAGTTCATCATCTAGCTGACTACGTCTTGTATTATTATTTATTTATTTTTTTTAAATCCTGTCAAACGTGCACAAACTACTAGCTACTACTAAATATTGTAGAAACATAATTTTCTGTAAAGTTGCTTTGTAACAATTTGTATTGTAAAAAGCGCTATACAAATAAACTTGAATTGAATTGAATTGAATAAAATTTCACTGTAAAATTGAGTATTTAATAATAAAAAAAGAAGAATATATAAACAATATATTTCTTACAACTATAATAATATTTATGACAACTATAATAATATTTATGGCTGTATCAGTTTCTTAATTTTCAACTTTTTCCTGAACGTCATAAATATATTATGGTTGCAATGTTTGAGCGAAAAAGAAAAGAAAATCTGATTAAATATGCTGTGCTTTTATGTAGCTATGGCTATAAAACAATAATTATAATAGTAATAATAATAATTATTATTATTATTATTAGAATATAAAAAAAATAAATTACTAACTAAAAAACATGAAATACTGTTGTAGAATTTCACTGTAAAACTGTAAAAAGTATTTAATAAAAAAATATATATTTAAAATTATTTTATTTTACAACTATAATACTAATATTTATGGCTGTATCGATTTCTTAATTTTTTACCTTTTCCTGAACATCAATGTACTAGGGCTGTAATTTTTGAGTGAAAAAATAAAAAATAAATCTGATTAAATATGCTGTGCTTTTATGTAGCTATGGCTATAAAACAATAATTATAATAATAATAATTATTATTATTATTACAAAATAAAAATATAAAAATGACTTCATAAAACACAAAATCTGAACTAAAGAAATTACTGTTGTAATATTTCATTGTAAGAGAGGGTATTTAAGAAAAAGTGGAGAAAGCAGAAAATTAAATAATAACAATAGACATTTTGTTATAAATAATATTCAATATTAATATTCTATTAATATGAATATAATAATAATAATATAAAATAATATATATTTTATGTTACATTACCAAACTAATATTTATGGCTTTCTTAATTCCTCAATTTTCAAATGTTAAACTCACTTGTATTTTGATGGAAAACCACAGGGAGGATAAGCACTTCTCATTACAAGTATGGGAAGATCACTTGGTGCCTGTTACATTCCCAAATCAATGTTAAAGTGACTCAAACTCTGCGCAGATGCAGAGATGGTGTTTGTGTGGAGCAGCATTTACTGTGAACCGGGTCGCTTTCACGAGTAAATGAACACAGTGCTCCGCTTCACTCTCAAACACGCAGTGCATGTATTTATTTAATTAAATCACAGCCTTTGCGGTTTAATCTTTGCACTAAGGCATATCATTATTTAGTTTTTATTTAAATGAACTGTGCAGCCCTACATTGCACTGTTCGACACCTGTATACAGATGGACGCACCTGTTTGGCGTCACAGTAGCGTGTGCCGAAGTCATGGAAGCGTGGAAACAGAGAAGGCCTCACAGCCAGGATCTGAGTGTAGAGCTCAGCAGGTCTGGACATGGCAGGCGTTCCTGACAGCAGGATCACTCTCTTCGCCGTCTATCAACACCAGCATCACAGACAACGAAACAATCGACGTCACCCAAAATATGTACCATTCAAATCTAGTCTTCTCATATAAAACTTGAGAAGTGCAGCCGAGTTGCAAAAACCATACAAGGTAAGTGATAAGGACAAAAATGCACTGTAAAATAAAAAAATAGACTTATAATAGACTTAGATAATAACTATTAATTTATTCGATTTTGAGACACAGCTAATGTCTGTGCAGTCTAGGCAAACTTTTAAACCAGGACAGGATAAACTTCAGCACTTTGAATAACACCTAAAATAATCCTGAATCAGCAAACCTTCAGCAGAGGAAGAGCCGCCCGACAGCGGGCTGTTTTTATGTTCTTCAGGAAGTGAGACTCGTCCTGTATAACAAACAGAAAACAGGACAATTCAATTCACATCCTCCGACTAATCCATGCTTGAAGAGCCCCAGCAAAACCTTTAAAAGCCTTGATATTTCAAGGTTATACATTGCTACATGTTACTAGGTCTCTTTTGTTAACCTTTATTTGATCAAAAATATAGTAAAAACACTAATGTTCTCAAATATGATTAAAATTTAAATGGTTTTCTATATGAACATATAATAAAGTGTCATTTATTCCTGTGATGTGCAGCTGTATTTTCAGCATCATTCTTCAGAAATCAGAATAATATGACGATTCGCTGCTCGAGAAACATTTCTGATTATTATATATGTTGGAAACAGTTGTGCTGCTTCATATTTTTCTGGAAACTGTGATACATTTCTTCTATGAACAGAGTTAAAAAAAGAACAATTATTTAAATAGAAATCTTTTGAAACATTATAAATGTCTTTACGCTCACTTTTGATCAATTAAATGCATACTTTATGAATAAAAATATTAATTTCTAATATATATATATATATATATATATATATATATATATATATATATATATATATATATATATATATCTTAGTGGTCCCAAACAAAAAAAAACACAGGCATAAAATGAGTGAATTTTATGATTATGTAACTAAAGTCAGTGAATATTTTATTAATTAACAACTGAATATGCTGTCAGCATTCAATATATTAAAGGACAATTTTTTCAGGCATTTATAAGTGAAGTGAATAACATTTTTTGGTAACTATATATATGAGACGGATTGTCATGCACAGCATCACAAACTGCATTAGTAACACAAAAGCTAGCCTAATTTGTACATTTTGTAATGCACAAGTTCCACTTTCCCTTTTTTTTTTTCTTCTCCCTCTCCCTAGTTGTTGTACGTGTTCTGTTACAAAACAACAACAGCAAATTGACAGCTTTTGTTACTACTTGTGTACTGTAACTCAATTTCCCTGTTTGAAAATAAAGAATATAAAAAAAAATTAAAAAAAAAAAGTAACACAAAAGCTAGACTCTCATACACACATGCACAAGCTCTTACTAATGCAGTGAGTGAATGAGAGTGGTTAAAGAACCAGTTTGCATGCTCTCACCATAATGATGACACTGAACGGGCTGGACGGCTGCTGTTTGTCCATCCTGTTGAGCAGGTCATAGCTGATGATGTTGATGAGGCCGGAGCGAAGGCTGTCTCTGCCTGTAACCACCACATTAATGCTGTCGGCTCTGACAGACGGCAGCCAGCGGCGGAAAGCCTGAGGGAACAGAGCCAGAGTTCACTTCGTCTTGAAGGGCCTACCTCTCAAATGTCTTTCAGCTGTTTTGAGGAAGGTTGAGTCGTCTGACTGAAGCCTAGAGAGGAACGCTGGAAACATTCCCTGTTTCCCTTTAAACTTTCAAATACACAATACAGAATAAAGAAGAGAATGTGTACTTCCTCAAGGGTGCAGTGATGGAAAATATGAATTAATAACTCAGATTTCACATCATGTAGTCTTAAAAAAATGGCGACTGGTGCTTTTCAAGAGAGAAAAAACAGATGCCATTTATTTTCAACAGCAAAATGTGTGCAGAAAAAAGAATGACAACTATGAACTGTTGTAATGCAGAAAACAAGTATGTTCTGCTACTTAAACAGTGCAGAAGTGTTTTACACTTATGCTCTAAAATATTAAAATGCAAGAATTTATTTTTTTTAATATTTAGGGCTTAGGTAAACATTTGACTGTTGATTTACTTTATCATAAAAATTGTTTTGGACGCAGTGCTGTCAAAAGTTTGGAGACTTTTTGAAAGAAATTAATACTTTTATTCGTCAAGGCTGCATGAAATTGATTAAAAGTCACAGTAAAGACATTTACATCTTACCAAAAAATTATATTTCAAATAAACACTGTTCTTTTGAACTTTCTATTCATCAAAGAATTGTGAAAAATAAAATGTATCACCCTTTCCACAAAAATATGAAGCAGAACAACAAAGAAATCAATATATTATTCTGATTTCTGAAGATCATGTGACACTGAAGACTGCAGTAATGATGCTGAAAATACAGCTGTGCATCACAGGAATAAATTACAGTGTAAAATATATTCAAATAGTAAACAGCTATATTAATTTGTAATAATATTTCATTGTTTTTACTGTATTTTGATCAAATAAATGCAGCCTTGGCAAACTCAAACTTTCGAAAGGCAGCATAGGTGTGGAACCAACAAACACTAACAACTAGCCACCAACTAACACAACCTCAAAAAGCATCCCTGTAAAGAGAAGTGTGTACCTCGGCCCATGTGAAGCGCACAGAGGACGGAGCGACCACCAGCAGAGGCCACTCACTCTTGTAGTAGGCAGCGATACAGATGGCCTGGACCGTCTTTCCCAAACCCATATCATCAGCCAGGAGCAAACGGCCCTCTCTGGACACTGCAAAACTGACATCAGCATACATCACATTATATATATATTTGCATTCATGCAATGCTTTTATCCAAAGCAAGCAAGTACAAAGCTTATAACCCACGATTAAAACGGTTCTTAACAACAGAACTGATATGTTTGAAGTCATCCAGCTCCTTAATTTTGGAGGATAAGCCACTTATGTTGCATTCAGGGTTTATATGTGTTTACCAGTTCATGCATTTCCTGGGAATCGAACCCATGACCTATGCATTACCAACTGACTTCTAACCATCGAACCAAAACCATTAAGACACCAGTAAAGGAGACGTACTTGACCCCGTCTCTCTGGAAGGGCATGAGGCTGCGTGTGAGCTGTGGATCCACGTGTGAGAGATCGGCTTCAGGAGGGACTGGAGCTCTGGACTCGCTCTTCTCAAACTGAGCGGAGAAGGACTGCAGCACAGCGGGAGGCAGAGGCTCGATCTCCACCGTCGGCAGCTCACTCAGATCCGTCACTACACAGAAGACATCACCATCAACTACATCTACTGTATTCACCCAAAAATAAATCACACATGACTATAAGTCCAACCTGGTAAAACCTGCATTACTGAGAGAGGAGGAGAGTCACATTGTGTGTACTACTATGTTTAGAAATACAGCAAAATACTAGTATATACAATTTTACGAAACTATAATATAGAAACCCATTTCCACCCTTTTTTTCCAAAAGATACATTTACGCTCTTCGAAAAATAATTAAAGTGAACCAAATTAAAAAGACTCACTGAGCTTCCCGTAGTCCTCGAGAAGGAAATTCCACTTTCTGGTCTTCATGTCTAAAAATTAACAAAGAATAAAATGTTCTAGTTCTAGAACTTTCCACACAGTTTGGTGACCCATCATTTTTTTAAAGCATTAGAGGGAGAAATCCTGTTTTAGTGGAACATGTATACATTAGATAATCCATAATAATATAAAAATATAATAATTTTTATATTTTTAAAAATAAATTAATTAATTTTAATTACTAAAAATATTATATTAAGCTTTGTCACACATTTTGCATGCAACATTGCATGCACATTTTTTTTTAAAACAATATAACTTTAACATATGCTTTAAGATTGTGTCAACCAGGAAGTGACATCATTTGTACTCTTTCTACAGCATGGCAGGAAGAAAAGCAAACCATCTCGTTACATTTTCACACAATTCATCAAACTGTACTGTGATTAATGATGAAATAAACATCTTTAATGTATGGGAAATATAAGTTTGTCAATAACAAACTGATTTAAATTATCTAGTCCCTAGTTTAAATGTAAAAAAAAAAAACTTTTATAATTTGTAGAATTAAATTTTTCATTTATTGTTATATTGTACATTTGATGCATTTTGATTGCAAAAAATTGGTTGATGCAATTTAATTTTGATGCACATTGGTTGCAAAAAATAAAACGACTTAATATTTGGTTTGTCTGACCTTTATTAATCAAACTTTCACTGAACATTCGCTGAGGTGACACTTTATTTCTATAGTCCACTTTAGACATTCATACTAACTATAAGTAACTTTGCAACTACATGTCAACAGAGTCACATTTGAGTAAGGGATTGTAGAATAATTTTATGATAATGTACCTGACATGACTTCCTATTATAGGCCCAATTTTGAACCCTATTCAAGTTTGTGTTAAATCTATTACACTCACCATAATTTTTTGACTGCATTTTCTTGAAGATTGCAATAACATCGGCGTGGTATCCGATATCCACCTCCAGCCGACAGCGAGACACTAAAATGCACTTCCCCTTCACCACGGCACCTGGTTTCTGCCAACCCTGACAGAGCCTCATCAGAGCTGCCAGAGCTGCTGCATCTTTGGGTCGACTGGTGGACGCTGAAAAGGTCAGCCCTTCCATCCCATCCAGAGGTTTGAGAGAGATGGAGGGGACACTCGCTGCCTGCTCCACTGAAACACAAACAAACACGGTTACACACCGTGCATCAGGAAACTGCTTGAGCATGCTTAGTAACATTCGTGATGACATACTCAGCATCTGGTAGTCCTCGAGGCTGAAGTTCCACATTCTTGTAGCTGGATCTGTGACAGCAGATAAATGACAAATGCATATATGTTATAGGCCTTTAAAGCGATAGTTCACCCAAAAATGAAAATCTGATGAAGATTTACTCACCCTCGGGCATTACAAGATGTAAATGAGTTTGTGTCTTCATCAGTTTTGGAGAAATGTAGCATTGCATCACTTGTTCACCAGTGGATCCTCTGCAGTGAATGGGTGCCGTCAGGATTTGTTTCTTACAAACACGCAACTTTTGTCTTCTCCAGATGTTAACTGATGGACTGCATGCTGTGGATAATTGTGATGTTTTTAACAACTGTTTGGACTCTCATTCTGATGGCACCCATTCACTCCATTGGTGAGCAAGTGATGCAATGCAGCATTTCTCCAAATCTGATGGAGAAACAAACTAATCCTAATCTTGGATGGACTGAGGGTGAGCACATTTTCATATACATTTTTGGGATTCCTTTAAGATTTATTAGCACACATATGCACACTAAGCTCTCTGTAAACAATGACAGCAGATACGGTGTCTGTGCTCACCGTAGTTCTTCGAGGGAATGCTTTTGAACACAGTGATGAGGTCTGCATGGTAGCCGACTTCCACTCGGAAACGATTCTCTGAGTGTGACACACATTTCCCTTTCATGGACACCGCTGGCTTCTTTGTGGGGACACTTCCTCCTGCCTCAGGGAGGTTAGACGCTCGCTTTTCTGCTGTGGTGGGTTTGCTTGACTGTCCATAAAAGCTATGAGTTGCAGAAGAAACGTTGGACGATGGAGCAGCTGTCTTTGTACAGGGTCCCTTGGTGTCTATGAGCTGAGTCTGCAAAGATGAGATAAAGAACCATAATATTACTTTGTGTCATATATAATGTATATAATTATTACGTTTTTTTCTGTATTTTTGGTTAAAAAAATGCAGCCTTGATGAGCATAAGATAATTCTTTAAAAAAACGTTCAAAATCTTACTGATCCCAAACTTTTGAACAGCAGTGTATGTAGAATAGCAATATTTCCATTGCATTGAGGTCTTATACATTTGCATATAATATATTGTAGGCTTATAGGGTTAATAATATAACATTGTATACCGATATTGACTCTTCTACCTGGTAACTTATTTTTTATATAAACTTTTTTAGCAAACGACAGTATGCAAAAACAGTAAAAAGTACAATTATACAATACTATTATTTACATTTACGTTTTTTCATTTAGCAGACACTTTCATCCAATATTTACACAACAAGTGATTCATCACAGGAAGTGTTCATCATACAAAGTTTCAGACAGCGTTTAGATTTGTATAAGTACTAGACTAGTTTATGGAAAAAGAAAGAAAAGTTTGTTTTTTGTTTTTTAGGATGCAGTCATGTTATATATAATACAATTTAATCATAGCAATCATGCGAACAAATTTTAAAACGATCACTTTTTCAAATGAAACATGGACAAAATTGCTCAGCTAGGGAAACGTGAGTTATGCACTTTTGGTTGAATAGCCTCACATTTCATTGCACACATAATCTGACACTTAACATAAAAATGAAGGCCTTGACAGAGTGGTTTCTGGTGCACACCTGTCACTGTGCATTGACCAGGGGCCCCTTGATGTACCACGTGACCAGGTGCACACACCTGTCTGCTCTTTACCTGTCTGTGTGTGTTTGTTTAGGGCACAAACATCCGGGTCTCACCTGAGCCTGTCTCTCGGCTCTTCTGGCCAGAGCGCGCTTTCTGTTCTCCTCGATCCTCTGCTGCTGCTCCGAGGTCAGGTTTACAGACATTACTGCACTTTGTGATTCCGACTGAGCCCTCCCTAAGACGCAGAATAGCAGATCACACACATGTCATGTGTTAAACAGTCACATATATTCATATATCAGCTCTAGATCCGGCTGCGCTCTTCTCACTCTATCGTTGTTTGTTTACAGTAACGTAACGTCTTTTCAGCAGCCGGTCGCTTTTAAATGCTGTCACGCACCGTAGAGGGTTTAACAGTACAATCAATTTATCTTATTCAAATACGAGTCATCAAATTTTTACATTTTCCTACCGGAGTAATCTAACAAACTCGTGAAAATGCGATTTATTAGTATTGGTTATAGAGATCAACTTTACCATCTAACGTTACTTCAAACGGAGCGCTGAAGAGGATATGACGCGACGGCGTAACGTCACGCTGCTGGACGCACTGTGATGGACGCTAACCTCCTCCAATGGGGAGGCTAGATGTGACACATGGGCGGGACCAAGGGTCAACGCGCTTATTTTAATACATTAAATTATAACATTGTTGGTAAACGCGCTTTGGAATAAAAAAGAAGCGAGATTGAGCTCTTTTATTACAGATGCTTAGTAAAACAGCTTAGATTTTAGTCTGGAGCTAGTTATCACGCTTTCTCCATGAATATCTTAAGGCTTAAAATATTATTTTAAGTGAATTTTTGCATCTAGACATAAGCACCTTAAAGTTTTCGCTACAGATGATATTATTTTTATATATTTATATTATTATTATTATAATTGTTGTTGTTTTTTCAAAAATTTACACTTATAAGGTAATCGATTTTTAATATAAACTTTATTGGCAAATGATACCCTTGAATTAGTATCTTAACACAAAAACCCTATTAGCATATACAATGCTGTATTGCAATTTAATACGCGGACAAATTTTAAATGAACACTTTTTGAGATAAATATATTTATTAAAACAAGCAAAATATTTTAAATGTAATATATGAAAACAGATGCATTTGGTACACTTTCCATGCATGTCATTAATAAAAAATAATGAATTTTGCATTGTAGTCAATTAATTAGTGACTGACGTAAATCGCACACAATTAATTAGTGACTGACGTAAATCACTCATTAATAAAAATAATGAATTTTGCATTGTAGTCAATTAATTAGTGACTGACGTAAATCGCACACAATTAATTAGTGACTGACGTAAATCACACACACACACACTTCAGGCTATATGCTTCTTCTTTTTAACAGTATGTGTGTTCCTTGGGAATTGAACCCACAACCTTTTGCACTGCTAACACAATGCTCTACCACTGAGCCACAGGAAGACTTGACATCCTTGAGTGAGTGATATATGCCGTTTAATGATAACAAGTAGGCTATGGGAACAAATATAATGAACTTTGTGCAACTTTTGCACCATTTCCATCCTGTTCATGTTCTTGGCACTGTGTAAATAATTGAAGTAACACAGTTCACAGCACACTGATGGGCGACCTCAAACCCAGAGTCAGCATATATATATATATATATATATATAAAAATAATGATAATAATATATATATATATATATATATATATATATATATATATATATATATATATATATATATATATATATATATATATATATATATATATATATATATATATATATATATATATATATATATATATATATCTCTCTCCCCCCGCGGGTGTGACGTATGCTCGTGCGCTGTCCCGGGAGTCACGGTGCTGAAACCGCCGCATCAACCACACGGAGCCACTCCGACACCGTCCAGCGAAACCCGAACTCACGGAGGGATCGGATTACACATCTCCGAGGAATTATCTTTAGGAATCGCGCGGACATGACGCAAAAAGCTGCAGCAGAACAACATGCTCTCGAAGCGACCGAAGATATGCGGCGTGCACAAGAAGAAACATCACCTGCAGAAACATAACCTTTAGGTGTAGATGCCTGAATGATTTCACACCGCTGAGGGATGCTTTAACACATGTGGCATGCGACTTTGAAGCTTTTCTTCACAGGTGGACACATAGATCTCAAACCCAATGGAATGAATCGATCTTATGGCTTCTGACACCTGTTTACTGCTTTTTCATTATTATTATTTATCTAATTCAGGATGCAATAGAGATGTGCACTTTTCTCCGTTTACCTTGCAATCAATTTTAAGCTAGATTCCAAAAGTGCAATGGACTTAATTCAGGTTGCGACTTTAATGCACCTCTTAAATTCTCAATTGTAGCGTGTTGCAATCGTTCCGGATTATCATGGCTTGCATGCATTCGCTTTTCACAGCCTAAACTAAGAGGGAGTCGATAAACGCGCGCTAATTGATTCCGGACGGTCTCGATTCTCCCCGTTCTTGGATGCTGCGCGGTCACGGCATGCTGAAGAGCCGCTGTTGCGTTCTCTTCAGTGACCTCAAGGTGTTTCTGCTCGGGCCACAGGCTCCTACAAACCCCATGAGCGGACAAACAGCCAGAATCAGCCCGTATGCCAAGGATAACAACAATACCTTACGAGCCCACCGGCTCCGGGACTGGAGTGCGCCGTCCACAGAGGAGGAGGCTGCGGACGGATGCGCGTGGACGGGTGCCGCGGCGGAGGAGTTCCCCAAGGACCGGAGGGATGACAGATTCTCCTTCATCAGCTATGCAGAAGGAACCCCGGTGTGCAGGATATGCTTCCAGGGGCCGGAACAGGTAGAAACCGACCCTAGTTCAATAGCAAGTAAACAAATGTAGTCTACATGATACATAAGGTCATTTAACCATGTACTAAAAAGTGTTGATTTGGTTCCATTACATCTAATCATGTTAATTTCATTTCTAATTACAGTTTTGCATTAGGACTGTCCAGTTTGTATTATTATCTTCCATCTTTTTAATGTAAGTCCATTAGAACCAATTGTTGTTTCGTGTCATATTATTTTAATATATTACCTTATTTATTAAAACACTGGTAGTTTTACTTTTACTGCGCATTCAGCGATTAATAAATCCGACATCGAATATTCACAAATATTCAAAAATAACAATCAATCAATCGATCAATCGATAAATAAATATGCAGCCATTTTCCTGTGTTTTTAGCATATAGCAAGTTTCCATTTTTCCATAAACTTATAAAAGCTATATAATTTTTGCATTATTATTATTATTATTTCAGCATTTCTACACGTTTAATGTGATACTATGCATTTTTTTTTAAATGTTTGTGAAATTTAATTGCAATATCTCATTAGAAATTCTCAAATCCTACATCATTTTATGTCAGTATCCATCAACAGAACCTAAAGAGACTACAACTTAAATTACACAGTCAAACAAAAAGAAAAGAATGGTCTTACTGTAATTTATAATTGACCAAAATATGAACATGACTTTATTTATTTATTTTTTGCATATAAACAAGGGTGAGCTCAGTTACTGCAGACACTCAAACAATACAAAACAGCATAACAGTTAACAGAACTGAAAACACACACACACACACACACATTTATAATAATTACCAACAACAATTATTTGAAGTCCATACACAGCCATTCCTTGCCTACATAATTCAATATTCAGGAGCTAGAGCCAATGGCCACTCCCCTAATCACAATACACACTTATCATTTATCACATCTTATCACAGAACATCAGATGAAACTTATGATTTTATGATGTACTTTAGTTACATAGGGCAATGTATATTAAACGCATACATTATTATTTAGTAAAATGAAAAACATTTTAAAAAATAAAGTGCAATTTACATCAAAATCATTTTGAAGATTTAAAACATTCAAGATAAGGGTGCCCTCAGTTGGCCGAATTAACAAACTTTAATTCAGTGTAAGTTTTAAACAGTTCCCATAATTTTGACCAATGAATTTCAATAACATATTTTCATGATTTATAACATTTTATTTTCAATTAAATAATTTCTCCTTTTTTTCCCCAATTTAATTTCAATTGTAATTTCATAGACTGCATTTCCAAAGAGATTATAAAAATCAATCAGATCAAAACTAAAACTCTTATTCACTAGTCTCTAGAAAAGTTTATGTTTATAAGGTTTTAATAATTCCCATGAGTCCTGTTTAAATAAACCTTGTGGTTTTAAAGTCACAGTCCTGCAAATGGCAATGGAGTATTAACTTTTCTTAATGTGCCTTGCTTTAGTATGAAAACTGTAACTCAGAGCAGGCCTCATGAATTATTCATGATCGTATACAAATAGTTTCCACTTCAAAAATCTCAGCAGCGTCTTCACTCAAAGGAAAGGTGATTCACCAGAATTTACAACAGAACAATATTTATTTCACACATGTTTCACTGATACATTTGAGCTGGTGCCAAGTCAGAGTAAATAAAAAACTGGAGTGAGTTGAGTGCGAGAACCTTAAACTCTCATGTTACCTGAGCTGATCCTCTCCGGAACTGACAGAAGGAAACCTGAGACGAGTCAGCAGAGCGGGATCGACTCTCCTCCTCAGAGGGTTATAAGCAAAGAGCAAACACCTTTAAACAGTAGTTACAGCGGAGACCGGGGCTAGTTGTCACAATTATAAGATGCACAAAAAAAGTTGCTTTTGCTACTTTGTGCCTTTTTGGAAGCAGTGAATAAAACGAAGACTATTAGAGGTCGTTTTACAAGAAAATACTATTTCAGACTTTTCACTTGTCTTTTCTTTGTGTTTGTTTGTATTGTTTCAAAGTAAATGCACCAATTGTTTTTAGTGTAGAAGATAGTTTTTGCTTTTAATAAATAATTACTTATTTGATTCAGTTTATTAATTTCAATATCTATTGGCCCAAACAATGTTTTGATATTTTGTGTGTACACCGATAAAAAAAAAATTGAGAACAGTTTTCCCTCAGAAACTGATATTAAATTTCACAAATAATAACAAAGAAGTGGCAGGTAAGACATTAAATAAAACACAGCCGTTATGAGTAGAAAGACTGAAATAGTACGTTATTGTTAAAACACTCTCCAATTGTTTCTGTTTTATTTACAACTTCTAAAAATATTTTTAAGGTGTACCTCTTACGTTTTTGCTTTGTGTTTTGTAATTGTTTAAAATTAGCTTTCTAAAGCTTATAATATGCTTTCTAATGTCAAGTTTCCACCGCAGTGGGGCATGTTGTCGCAATGGAAACATGCTGTTAGAAAGCTCATTTTAAGCTTTTCACAAAAGGTCCATGTGTGTTAAATGAACTACATCTCTTTTTCTTTGACAATAACAGTAGAAATACTCAGAATCTGTGTTTACTGTGTTCATGAATCAGAGAAAGTTCCTCTGAGGCGTTCAGTGTTTTTATTAACCGCTCCATAATAACAAAACTTGAATTCAGATTTAAACAAACCCATTGTGCTTATGCAATTATAAGATTGCTGCCCCAAAGCGAGCAGCGTGATGTCTTTGAGAAGCTCTGCTGTACGTGTAAAGAGCGCAGACAAACCCGAGGGAATGATTTCAGATGATTGTTCCAGTTAAACGGGGATCAGATCTTCTCTCTTGGGCTTTTTGTGTGCAGAGACGAAGCAGAACTGATGTCTTTCAGATACTACATGATGTAAAGACGTGTCTAGATGAAGGGCAGTGCTTTGGTTTTCTGTCTTTTGTTTCAGTCTGACTGATTCATGCACGTTTTCTGCTGATTCAGTTGTTCAATGGCACTGTAAAAGCAATGTTTAAATGTGTAACACTGAGTAATGTGCTGCTGCAGACTTCTTTTTTTTGTCTTTTCAAGTACATCTCGACTAGATCTGAAAAGCACAGATTAATGATTTCTTGGTTCAATGCAAGTTTAGTTCTAAAGCATTCACAGTTTCTCGCAAAAGACTTAAACATACAGACTGCATATACACACTGTACAGTAGGTGTTCGTATTGAACTAGTGTTAGTAAATTAGTAAAATTGTGTGTGTAAACTTTTAATTGAAACCTCAATGTCACAATCACATGGTTCCGGTACAATGCAAAAATAAATGCTTTTCTTACTTTGTTTTTGTCTTGTTTTCTTGTATGAATATCTAAACATTCTCAAATCAAGATACATTTACTTGAGAAGCAAAATGGCTTAAGTGGTGTTGTTTTTTCTTTTTGCAAAATATGCCAAATTTAAAGGAATTGTTCACCCTAAAACTAACATTTGCTGAACATTTACTCACCATCAGGCCATCCAAGATGTAGATGAGTTTGTTTCTTCATCAGATTCGAAAAATTTAGCATTACATCACTTGCTCACCATTGGAGTGAATGGGTGCCATCAAATGAGAATCCAAACAGCTGATAAATACATCCCAGTAATCCACACCACTCCAGTCCATCAGTTAACATCTGGAGAAGACACAAGATGTGTGTTTCAAAGAAACAAAGCCGTCATTAAGATGTTTTTAACTTTTGAATCAGGAATCAACACGAAGACATTAACTGATGGACTGCTTTTTGGACTCTCATTCTGACGGCACCCATTCACTGCAGAGCATCCACTGGTGAGCAAGTGATGTAATGCCTTTAAATTAGTTTATGCTTATAACATGAAAGAAAGAAAAATCTGCCAATGTGGTGAGAAAAATAAATTTAATTCAAACGGAAAACTGCTTTATTTTTTTTTCTTACCCCATTGGCAGATTCTTTTTTTAAGCAAAAACTCTTTGATACACTTTTTCAGAAAACAAAAATGTATATCTTAAGTCATTTTGTTCTTTAAGTAAAAGTATCTTGATTTAAGAATGTTTTTTTTCGACTGTGTAAAGCCAGTAATGTTTATAATATGCATGAGTATAGATAGAGACTTTTTACAGTTAGCAAACCAGTGAGGTCTATAGCCTCTCCATCTTAGCTTTGTTTTGATCCAGTTTGATCTAGTAAATTCATGCATCTAGAAAAGGACAATGCACTTTAAATGTCAGAATAAATACAGGTTTCAGTTTTATGCTTTTTTAAACCCTCTGGAAAACTGGCTCTGTGCATTATTGTAACCATGAATTTAGCTTTTTTAAACTAGGAACTCGTGTTGAACCCAGAAGATTACTTTCATCTGTGGCGTTCACTAAGTAGTGAAGCTTCTTTGCTGTTTTCAACTGTTTTCAAAGACCTGCAGAGGCACAGATTCAGACAAGAGAGATGTATTATAGTCACAGAATCAATCTGCTGTTGAGATCCCTGTAGTATTACTTGCCTCACATACACTTTACCCCAGAAAGCCTTCGCTTGAGCATCTGTACTGCCATTTTAGCAGGCGAAGAGATTTATGAGGAAGCCATGGAAGAGTTTAACATGCAAGAATGTTTTTCTCTCATTTAAAACAACAAACAAATGTTACAGTGCATGACAAATTAGATACAGCTACATAGATACAGTCACAGTGTAAAATTAAAAAAAATAGTTAATCTCAAAAAGAATTAGAGTACATCAAGTACATCATTTAACATCTGGTGAAGACAAATGCTTCATGTTTGTAAGAAAAAAATCCATTATTAAGATATTTTTTTACATTAAACCATCAATTCTGCACTGTTTACAAGCCAAAACAGTCCAAAACCAATATGTGGGTGGATTTTTATGTGAGAGACAACAAGAGATGGACTTATTACTGCAATGTTTTTATCAGCTGTTTGGGCTCTCATTCTGACGGCACCCATTCACTCCAATGGTGAGCAAGTGATGTAACGATCAATTTCTAGTAGTTTGTAAACCATCACGCCGGGCTTTCAAAAGGCCTTTGAAGGCATGTAATAAGTATAAATGTGAAGGAAGCACAATATTATAAATTCAGGTTTAATGTTGGTGTTACTTATAATGTTGGTTAACTTTTCTCTCATAATAACACAATTTAATCTCATTTAGACAGTATGGCAAACTGGATTTTTGTCATTTTTAACATGCAAGTGGTGCTTATGTGGAAAAGTTGTTGTTTATCAGCTTGTTTTGCTTACATAAACACATTTAGTAAATATACTTGTGAATGTGTGTATATATATATATATATATATATATATATATATATATATATATATATATATACTGTACTGTATAGTTTGACCTCTTGAGGTTGATGATGAAGACTGAAGGTTAAGCTCGTTCTTGCACTGATCATTTGTACTCTGTTGCAGTGCAGTAATCCAAACGGAGATATCCATATCAGACCTACTTTTCAGATTAATGGTAAGTAGGTCATTTTACTAAATGAGTTAGACTGATTCCTTATTTGGTTCTGTGTGAATTAAAACATCAGGATTAGATTTAATTTCATGTCCTGAGTTTATGCAAACAAAACAAGCTGATAAACTACAACTTTGCCATGCATGTAACACACACACACACACACACACATATATATATATTTATATATATATATATAAATTAAAAACATATAATAAAAACAGTGTTTTTGAAAAAAAAAAACAATTATTCATTTACACACAATTTTATAAATAAATAAGTATATGTATATGTTTCTACTACAATGATCTAAACATCTATTCAACAAACTCTGGACTCTTGGAGGTGGAACAGGCCAAAATGTTTGTTGATAACAAATAATTAAACATATCTAATAATTGTCTTTAAAAGAATATATATAAAATTAAAATCTAACTTATGATTTTTGCATTTTTTGGTAAATAAAAAGTAATGGGGACACCAGATTGTTGAAATGCTACTTTCTTGCTTACATTTGAATGTTTGCGTTGATTTTACAGTTGTTGTTAAAATGTTTCCTAACCTTAATGCAGCTTTATATCAGACATCCTAAAGCGGGTTACATTTCTGACAGGAACGGCCGTTTTGAATCACGCCAGCTAATTTAATTTAAAGAGTGTCAATCAGTGACACGGTTTCTCTCTTTCCTTGAAGTCTAGCTGAGAATCTCCCTGGAGTCTCCCTCCACCCGGCTACGTCTCAGATGTTTATTTATTTCTGAGTCATACTTATTCATAATTCAGAGCAGCACACGACTGACACAGTTTTACGGGGGAGCTACAATCTGACTAAGGTACTTTGGGTTCTTCAAACCCTTGCTGCACACTAACCGTGACACGCTTTTTCACACCCTTCAAGATAAATGGGCGCTTTTCACAGGAACGCATTAGAGCCGGAAACCTTTTTGATGTGATGTGCAGTTTTTTTTTTCAGCTGCTCTCTGATCTGTTTAAGACATCTTACATAAGACATATATATGAGGTATGAAATCATCATCCTGTTTTGTAACAGAAAGTCACATTTTGATTTGAAACCCCGTAACATTTTAAAAAATAAGTCAGATTTAAATGAAATATTACAAAATATTATCATATTTCCATAATTTCAGACATTTTTGAAGACCAATGAAGAGGGAGTGGTTATCCTAAAACATATCATGATGTGCTCTGTATGGGATATCCAAATTTAAAACTGTGTCATGTACAGTCTCAGTGCCATGAATCCGGTCTTCAAACTTCCGCTCACTACATGGACTCTCACGTTACACATACCTTGGACTACATTTCCCATCATCCATTACACTGATTACACACAGCTGTCATCCATCTCCTGCTCACCTGATAACAATCACACCATGCACCTGAGACCAATTACACACACACACACACACAGCACAAGCAATCAGACACTCTGTGTAAGCGTCATACTTCTTTTCACACACTGCCGAGTATTGTTCTGCACACATCCCTCCCCTAGCGATAGCAAGCCATTCTGTGTTTGTTTTCATTGTCTTGTCTTAGTTTCTAGTTTTCATAGTCTTTTTTCAGTTTATAGTTTTCACAGTTTAGTCTTTTTCTTGTTTTGCCCTGTTTCTCGTGTTTTGACCCTTTGCTCTGGATCTGGATGTTGTTTGTTCATCGTAGACCCAGTGTCAGTGTTTGCCTACAAGGATTATTCTTGTCTTGTTCCATATATACCTGTTTGCCAGTGTTTGACCCAGGCCTGTTATGTCCATGTCTCTGTCCAACAAATGCTTGCACATAGATCCGCACATCTCATGTCTTGTCAGCCCTGTAACACTCAGAGAAATCCACTAAAATATAAATGTCCTCATATGAGGCCACAGGGTCTAAAGAAGTTAAATTACCCCCAGTGCTGATTGTTATACCGTGTGCGAGTAAAGTCAGGAAGTGTTAGTCCAATGCGACTAGAAAAACTAGAAAATGACTTAAATACAACAACACGAGAGTTAAAACTCACAGCACTTCATTAACATCTCCGTTCACATTATATGCATTTATTGAATGTGAACAGGAGTGCGATAAGCAGCATTAAACTCTTTATCCACGGCGTGGCTCTCGATGGAGTAAGTGAAACAGATTGTCACAGTTGTAAAGGCCGTCTGATTTGTGCTGCTCTGAGAACACGGAGGTGGATTAGGCTGCAGGTTTGGACGTGTTCCCCGTCTCCTCCTGTGCTGCTCTCCTCCCATTGGCTGTTCCTGCTCTCCTCATACTGTCCGCCAACTCGCTCCCACCAAGTCCATCTGTAGACAGGCCTGTGTCTGTACCAACACTCCCGCTCTATTTCCTCTGGACACTGTGACGGAGGTAGCGCTCCTCTTGGCTGAAGGAGCTTCGTGTGGTGTTTATGTAATGCTCATGTTAAGTTGAGCTCCACTCTTTGGCAGAAGAAGTACTGATAAGATTTCTCGAGTATTTAGATTGTTTATCCCAGACAGCAATGAGATGAATGGAGAATTTTAGGTCTTCTTAGATTTTTTTTCACATTATTCCCATTATGTCTCAAACTGTGTTCGGATAAAAAAAAAAAAAAAGCCTGCGATCAAAAGTCAAAGAGGTCTCAATTTAAACTCAAATATTTATCATCAGTGTATCCAAAGATCAAATAACCCGAACTGGTATTCATCATAAGCTATTTTTCCCAACTCTATGAGAAGTAAAGTTAATACTTTAATGAAACATAACTCACTTCTTCCGATCTCAAACATTTCTAATCAAATATTACCGTCCACATTCAGTGAGTGCTACTGGCTCATTTGTCTATTCTTATTTTTAAATATTTTATGAGAAATATCTGAGATAAAGTTAATATTTTATTGAAATCCATTAGGTTTTCTGAGCTCTGAAAGAGCAAACAATGAGCAATAACACTGTCCTCTAGAATGGAGACTAACATGAGATGTTTCTCCTGAGGAAAAGCCCTCAGTAATCTCAAGACGGTCTCAAACAGTGCTCAGATTTGTACCAATGTCTCAAATCAAAAGTTAAAGATCTCAATATGAACTCATTTCTAAACAAAGCCATGTTACTTTTTTAAAGCTGCATTAATGCATCAGTTTAACCTTAGCTGACCTGATCTGTGTTTTTGGATTCTGACATGAGAAATGGTTTTGAAACGTTTAACTGGTGCTCTGTTTATGTACTGGAGAGAAGCGAGAGGGTGTTGTGTGTATGAGTGTGGATGTCTCTCAGCGGGGATCTAGAGTTAGTGTTCGCGTGTTTGCTCGAAGGTGAGCGCTCACACTGCGACGCACCTGTTACTGTGTCTGCTCCTCAGTTACACTTCACACACACCACAGTCAGTGTGTCTACAAATACAAATTTAAATATACTTTTAATCAGTGTTGGGGAGTAACTAGTTACATGTAACGGCGTTACGTAATTTAATTACAAAATAAATGTAACAGTAATCAGTTACAGTTACTAAGAAAAAATGAGTAATTAAATTACAGTTACTTATGAAAATTGTAACGATTACAAAGAGGATTACATTTGAATATTTACACACATCCACATACAGCTTATTTCTTTCCCAAATTGCACTAAAACATATGGCCCATAATCTCCGAGACGCGGAAAACACATTCGTAGAATCCAGTCATAAAAATGGAATTCAGCCAAACGCGGAAGCAATATGCCACATTTTGGACGAATAAATCAAAAGTAGGTCAGTACACTTGAATCAAAACCCGATATGGACTGATGTCTGTGAATATTAAGCCGCAAAAAGACTGAATATGAATCCTGCACGTTCTGCGTGTCTGTGGAAATCAGGCGCTGACTGGACATCGGGAGAACCGGGACTATTCCCGGTGGCCTGACAGACGATTTGGACTTCTACTTTTATATTGTTATTGTATAATTGCAGGCCGAATATACTAAAGCGATTATTTCCGAATCCGCCATTCGATAATTAAATCTAAATCATGAATCAGTCGTGACTGGCAATGGTTGGGCTCGCGCGCTCTCCGCGCCTCCGCCGAACGGTTTGGATCAGACTCCGAGTAATCAATACGAGAGAGAGAGACCAGAGTGAACTGTGTAAGCGCACAGCTGGAGCAGAGAAGCGACACTTGTGTTCAGGGTTTCAGGTGCAGGTCAGTTTCATCTGTAAAGATGCTAATGTAGTTTTGTCTTTGTTTACTTAGTCAAGCAGCAGCAGCACATTGCTCACACTCACTCAAAATACTGTATAAACGACGTCATTATTATCTATTGTAATGTTACAGTAGTAAGTTAGCAGACAAATCATCATATTTTATCATAGGTTTAGGGGGAGCTAGTGCAGACAAAACACAACCCTGAGGAAAATTAATATAGCCTATGGTATATGGCACTAACCGTGGTTTAATTATGGAATTTGTAGTAAAAATAAATACAAGTGGTAATTCATTTGCCAAAAAAACAAAATTGCACTTACAAAACATGGTAAAAGTCAAATAAAAATCTTCAGTATTAAAGTCATGAGAGAGATGGGTGGATAATGGAAGTGAAGGTGCAGTTCAGGAGAGAACTCTTAATTACGTTGCAAGTCCCCCAACCTAAGGAGTTAAATCTTTTTCATGTCAGGTCCAAAAAAAAAAATAGGGTTGTCCATGTTTCAGAATGTGTTGTGGGTGTATGAGTGTGAGATTTCCCAGCCTATTTTTTTCCCCATTTCTCATGGAAATTAATCTCTAGAACTGCTCTGAGTCACTTCATGAGCATTTTTTACTTATTTTGAGAAACTATCATCATATCATATACAAAGACAGCATTGTTTCAAAAAGACACCAATGTTTCAGGAGTTTAGTACACAAAATAGGAAACATGCTTATTAGATAACCGTATTTGAGTTGATGTATATGCTTTTATTTTTTTATTAACTATTTTTCTCCAAACCATTGTTAGATGCAGTTAGATGCCTGTAGTTATGCAAAGATTTGGTTTCAAAAACAGTATCTATAAACTATTTCTTTTGATTTTAAATCTGCTTTGAACTTCAGATCAATCTCTAAGTAAAGTCTGATTGTGTGGTGGATGTGTTCAAATGTGATCATCTTAATTCAGGTGAAGAAGGATGGTGAAAGTCTGACAGTATTGAGCACTACTGTAAGGTTAAACCTGCATGGTGTAAATAGTTGAAGATGATTAACAGTTGCAAATTAACATTCATTAGAAATTTATAAAAGTAATCAAAATGTACTCAAAAGTAATTAGTTACATTACTTTATTAAAGTAATTAAAAAAGTTACACTACTATTACATTTTAAATAGGGTAACTTGTAATCTGTAACCTATTACATTTCCAAAGTAACCTTCCCAACACTGCTTTTAATATGCTAATTTTGTGCACAGGGTTAGGTTCCCATTTCTTATTATCAATATTGAAAACAGTTGCATGTTTTTTTTTTTGTGGAAACTGCATTTTTTCAAGATTCTTTGATGAATAGAGTCATTTATTTGAAATCGTTTGATCATTTTAATGTATCCTTGTTAAATAAAAATTATATTTTCTAAACAACAACAACAAAAGCTTTTATATAGTGCAGCTCACAAAAAATAAAAATAAGATAATAATAATAATAAATACAGAGTTTTTGATGATCCAATAACTAGCATTCTACCATATATAGTGCACTTTTTTATCACTCTTACTGAACGTTGGGCTCTTTTTTTCTATTTAAATTTTATATCGTGTCCATAAGGAAGATAAATTATTTGCTCTGAGATTGTCAGTTCACACACTTGCCTGAACTGTCAACTGGAGCTTCTTAAATTCAAGATAAAACACTGAATAAGTGCTTGGTAATGGAAAAAAGTGCAGATGACAAATGCTTTTTAAATATGTTCACAGCAAACAAAAGAAGAAGAAGGAAAAAAACACAATTAACCCTTTAAAGCCTACTGTATCATATTTGATGCATGAATTTCTAAGACTTCTAAATGATCACAACTTTGCTGTGAAACCTCTTGCTCACAATCTATGTGTCTCCTGTCGTCTGATTGATAGTTTCGACTTTTTTTTTTATCAAGTAAAAGGTCTTTTAGCTTTATTGTACAGACATCCACCATCAGCTTGTGCCTCACGTCTTGATGTGACATCTTTACTGATTTTTATAGTGTAAACATAAGAATATCTTTGATATTGTTAGTAATATTTCACTGGACTGAAGAAGCTTAGCTTTACTTGATTATCCAGACATCATCCTGTTCAAATATGAGTCTCATCATGCTTTTGTGGAATGTTTATTTGTTCATTTCTCAATCATAATCATATTGCATTGCATAAAGTTTTGACCATAAAACTAAGCGTTTGAATCTCATCTTACTAAAACATATTATTGGAGATATAGAATAACGACTGATATTTATATAATTTTATGTAAGTATTTGCTGTACTGTTATAAAGATATAATTGGTTTACTTTACAAGCATCAAAATTTCATCACTTTTTGGTCATATAAACATCAGCAACCTCAACAAATTGCATAGTTTTTCTCAATTTGGGCTGGAAAGAAAACTGAGGTGTATTTTCCTCATCAAGTACTTTATGATCTCCAACTTGTGTGTGTTTCAGGGTGAGCTGTTGAGCCCATGTCGCTGCAGCGGCTCTGTACGCAGCACTCATCAACCGTGTCTCATCAAGTGGATCAGTGAAAGAGGTTCATGGGCTTGTGAACTCTGTTACTACAAGTATCAGGTGATCGCCATCAGCACCAAGAACCCACTGCAGGTACAACTCCTCAGAACCACTTACAAGACACAAAATGAGCCCTGAGTTAATGTTCTGATTCTGAATTATTCCATCAATTATTCTTGACACTTAAGGAAGATTCCCTTCATTAATGTGTACTAAGCGCATACACTAACGTTCAAAAGGTCAGTTCAACAAGGTGGAGGTCAATAAGATGTTGAAATGTTTTTGAAAAAAGTCTCCTCTGCTCACCAAGGCTGCATTTATTTGAATAAAATTGCAGTAAAACAGTTAAGTTGAGGAATATTATTACAATTCAGAATAGCTATTTTCTATTTGAATATACTGTAAAACGTAATATATTGCTGCTAAATTTTCAGCATCATTAATTCAGCATATGTTTTCAAATCAAAATAAATTTGGATCATTTAGATCTAGCATTTAAAAAAAGGCATTTCTGAATCCTTTAAATATAACATTTTTTTTTTTTTTAACCATTTAAAAATAGCATTTAACATGGAATGCTTGGATTATATAAATGTAGCATTTACATGGAATTTTTGAATAATTTAAATTTAGAATTTAAACATTTTAAATCTTGCATTTTAAGAAAGGCCTTTCTGAATCCTTTAAATATAGCATTTAAATGTTTATTTTTATTTTTTTAACCATTTAAAAATAGAATTTAACATGGAATGTTTGGATTTTTTAAATGTAGCATTAAACATGAAATGTTTAAATTATTCAAATGTAGCATTTAAATGGAATTTTTGAATCATTTAAATGTATCATTTAAAAACAGAATTTTTAAATTATTTACATCTAGCATTTAAAAATGGATTCATTTCTGAATCGAATTGGATCTTGAATCTCAATTCTAAATAGTAGAATAGAGAAATACAGTAGCACTGAAATCCGCTGCTCTCTCTGTCTCTTTCGTGTTTTAATGAAGTGGCAATCGATTTCGCTCACCGTCATTGAGAAGGTTCAGATCGCGGCGGCAATCTTGGGTTCGCTCTTCCTCATCGCCAGCATCTCGTGGCTGGTCTGGTCGTCTCTCAGCCCTTCGGCCAAGTGGCAACGGCAAGACCTGCTTTTCCAGATCTGTTATGGGATGTACGGCTTCATGGACGTCGTCTGTATCGGTATGTACAGTTCGCTTGGTGTCAAACATCAAGTTAGGTTCATCTTAGTTGTATGTTGAGTCAGAATGGGTCTTTTACACAATTTAGTTTAGTGCTTGTTTCACTCGAAAGGAAGTTTTAAGTTCTGAAAGTTACAGTATGTTTTCTTAGTATCATATAATACATTTAAGTTCAAGGATAATTTGAATATGAGATCTTCAGAAAAATCCACACAAAGTATGCATGTTTAAAATCAGAAATCCTTGACATACTGGGTCTGTAATGAATTGCATTTAACCATAGAAACCCAACATGCCTCATATCGTCTTCTGTGATTCACAACGTACACCAGTGACCACGAGTCCAATGTACAAGGATTCAAATCTAAAGAAAAAGAAACAGAGCCAAAGATTTAGATATCATATTATGCATGTGTCACACACGTGGACTCATTTTGTGTGTTTTTGTCCCTGTTAATTAAGTCATGCCATCCACCTGTGTTTTCCCAATTATCTGTTGTATAAAAGCCTTGTCCTTTCAGTTCTGTTTTGTCGGGTCTACTCGTCTACTTGTCCATTTGTCACTTGTCACTTGTCACCTGTTACTTGCCACTTGCCACTTGCCACCTGTTATTTGCCACTTGCCTTGCCTATGTTTTATTTAATAAATCCTTGTTTCGTTTATCCCTCGGCTCCGTGTTCCTTCCAGCAGCGTAAGCCGTGACAGAAGACCCGACCTAAAAAGTTAAAAACTGCGTGTTTTCCCTCCGTTTTGTTTTCCGTTTTTTCACTGTCTTTTTCTTTCCGTAGTGAGTCATGGATCCCCTCTATCGCCCCGAATACCTCCTCCTCCTGCTGGAGCAGGAGGGACTGTCTCTCGAGGACCATACCAGACGGTTTCTCTTCCTAGCTAATGCCACCAGCTACCCGGACCACGCGCTCTGCACCTTTTATCACGCCAGCCTGAACTCCAGGTGCAGAGCGTTGTCGCCCGAAGATGGTCCTCGGGAGGATTTCGCCGCCTTTATAGAGTGGAATCTGGTGAGAAATGGGTCACCTCTCACGGTCGCCCAATGGAGGATCTCGCCAGGTCCACTCTGGACCCAGAGCCCAGCCTACAATCTCCCCACGGTACGAGGCATAAGCCCGAGCCCACCGATGACGGAGAGCCAGAGAGCAACCCGTCAGACCAGGTGCGAGAGCCGGCGACACTGCCCACCACGAGGGAGCATAATGTGGAGCGCCAAATGGGTCAAAATGAGGGGGTTTCCAGTTCACCTATGCCAGATCCTCTGTTAAGCCCAGGAAGGGCTCCTGATCTTCCGTTAAGCCCAGGACGGGCTCCTGATCCTCCTTTAAGCCCAGGACGGGCTCCTGATCCTCCTTTAAGCCCAGGACGGGCTCCTGATCCTCCTTTAAGCCCAGGACGGGCTCCTGATCCTCCTGTAAGCCCAGGACGGGCTCCTGATCCTCTGTTAAGCCCAGGAAGGGCTCCTGATCTTCCGTTAAGCCCAGGACGGGCTCCTGATCCTCCTGTAAGCCCAGGACGGGCTCCTGATCCTCCTCTAAGCCCAGGACGGGCTCCTGAACCCCCGTTAAGCCCAGGAAGGGCTCCTGATCTTCCGTTAAGCCCAGGACGGGCTCCTGATCCTCCTGTAAGCCCAGGACGGGCTCCTAATCCCCCGTTAAGCCCAGGACGGGCTCCTGATCCTCCTTTAAGCCCAGGACGGGCTCCTGATCCTCCGTTAAGCCCAGTACGGGCTCCTGATCCTCCGTTAAGCCCAGGACGGGCTCCTGTTCTTCCGTTAAGCCCAGGACGGGCTCCTGATCTTCCGTTAAGCCCAGGACGGGCTCCTGATCTTCCGTTAAGCCCAGGACGGGCTCCTGATCCTCCTTTAAGCCCAGGACGGGCTCCTGATCCTCCGTTAAGCCCAGGACGGGCTCCTGATCCTCTGTTAAGCCCAGGAAGGGCTCCTGATTCCCCGTTAAGCCCAGGACGGGCTCCTGTTCCCCCGTTAAGCCCAGGACGGGCTCCTGATCCTCCTTTAAGCCCAGGACGGGCTCCTGATCCTCCGTTAAGCCCAGGACGGGCTCCTGATCCCCCGTTAAGCCCAGGACGGGCTCCTGATCCCCCGTTAAGCCCAGGACGGGCTCCTGATCCCCCGTTAAGCCCAGGACGGGCTCCTGAACCCCCGTTAAGCCCAGGACGGGCTCCTGATCCTCCGTTAAGCCCAGGACGGGCTCCTGATCCTCCGTTATGCCCAGGAAGGGCTCCAGCCCCAGAGCTTACTCCAATGCCTGCTCCTCCAAAATTCCCACCCTCCCACCCACTCCTGCCTCCTCCTTTGCTGTCATCTGGCTGCCCCTCTGCTCGCCCTCAGCCTACCATCATTGTGGTGCGAGCTCAGCGGGACCGCCATCCTCCAGCGACGCCTTGGTCGGCGTCTCCCTCACCTCCGCCTCCAGCCTCTGAGGCCTGGACTCCGCCTCGGCCCGTTGACCCGTCGGCTCCACCATGGCTCCTAGCTCCTTCCTCTCCGCCGTGGCCCGGCAGTCCGCAGGCTCTGCCTGGCTCCCTCGTCCCTCCGGCTCCGCCTTGATCTGGCGTCGTCCATCCTATGCCTCGGGACTCCACTCCTCCGGCTTCGCCTCATCCCTCCGTCCCTCCGGCTCCGTCAGGCTCCTTCATCCCCTCGGCTACACCTCAGTCCTCGGTCACTCTGGCCTCACCGCGGCCTTCCGGATCCACATCGCCGCGTCAGTCACCAGAGCCATCAGTTCCGCCTAGGACCTCCGGCTCCTCCCCGTCACCCTGGCTCTTCGGCTCTCCGTCTCCACCTCGGGCTCCTCCTCCACTTGCTCCGTTGCCGTGGGTCGAGTCCCTGGAGTCGGTGACCATTCCTCCTCCATGGCTCCTTCCTCCGTCGGCCCCACCTTGGGCCGTTATGGCTGTGGCCTGGGTCCTGCTGGGTACCTCCTGCTTCAGATCCTTCCTGTCTCCTCCCTGGCTCCTCCCTCCGTCATCTCCTCCCTGGCTCCTTCCTCTGTGGTCCCTGTCTGCTGGCCCCCTCCTGGGAGGCTGTCCTCCACCGGAACCTCCTCCCAAGTTCCCACCCACGCCTCCCTTTGTTGTTTCTACGGTGCGAGGACGCACCTACCGGGAGGGGGGAGTACTGTCACACACCTGGACTCATTTTGTGTGTTTTTGTCCGTTAATTAAGTCATGCCATCCACCTGTGTTTTCCCAATTATCTGTTGTATAAAAGCCTTGTCCTTTCAGTTCTGTTTTGTCGGGTCTACTCGTCTACTTGTCCATTTGTCACTTGTTACCTGTTACCTGTTACTTGCCACTTGCCACTTGCCACTTGCCACCTGTTATTTGCCACTTGCCTTGCCTATGTTTTATTTAATAAATCCTTGTTTCGTTTATCCCTCGGCTCCGTGTTCCTTCCAGCAGCGTAAGCCGTGACAGCATGAGAATATGTAATACCACCTTACCATAAAAAATTTAGTAAATTCAATGAACCATTTTTTTTTCAGTGCAGCTTCCATTTCAAAGATTGACTCACATCAGGGTTATTATTGTTAATTAAGACTACAACCATCAAAGGATATTTTTGTTACTTTAATCCAAATTAAGTAAATAAAAATAATAAATAAATAAATGACTTGTTTATATCAGCTAGTTGCCAAGACAATTGTTCTCATTAGTATTTAAAGTACTAAAGTTCTTAATAAAATTAAAAAAAATACAAAATTAAAAATAATAAAACGTATATAGACATATATAAAAAACTACAACAATAAAATTACTAAAACTTTAATTAAAATTAAGGTAACAGTTTAGAATAGGTAACACCTATTAGTTGCTTATTAGCATGCATATTACTAAATTAGTAGCCATGTATTAGTGCTAATTAAGAACATATTAATGCCTTATTCTATTTGACCTTATTCTAAATCCCTAATTTTAGCCAGTACCTAAACCTAACAACTACCTTACTAACTATTAATAAGCAGCAAATTAAGAATTTATTGAGAGAAGTCTTAGTTAATAGTTAACAAGTTACCTATTCTAAAGTGTTACCAAAATTAAAGTAAAAACAAAATATAAAAATAAAATCTAATTTAAAATTTTAACAAAATATATATTATATCGATGATACTGAAATTACAGACTCACATGAATGACTGTAAAACATCAGAAAATTAGAAATAAGTCTTCTCACAGATTTGATGAAGAACTACATTCACTCATATAGTCACACAAGTGTAAACAGAACAAGAGACAAAGACAAATCAAAAGAATCAATTGATGAATGATTCAGTTTGTTTATTTATTTGTTTGGCAAATAAAACGTGAGACAGCAGGAGAGACACATTCATTCGTGTTGCATTCATTCTCAGTCATAAGAGGAGTTAGAAATACTAATGTACACTAAAATATTATTCTGAAGGATTATGAAGAAAAAAACTGTAAAAAATCAGTCTTTGTACTTCATAATGTCATTTTCAATTCAATGTATTTAATTGTAATTAATTGTGAAATTTACTAGTAATTTCTCAGTAAACATTTGGAGCTTGAAAGTGTAAATCGCCATATTCTCAGAAAAAAGAAGCTCTGACAATCTGCCTAAATATTGTATTTTTTGGTACACTATTCCCTTAAAGTAGTTCACCCCAAAAATTTCAATTTGCTGTCAAATTACTCCATCCAAGAGTTAAATGCAAGAGTTTGTTTCTTCATCAGATTTGGAGAAATGTAGCATTGCATCACTTGCTCATCAATGGATGCTCTGCAGTGAATGGGTGCCGTTAACAGCTGATAAAAACATCACAATAATCCACAAGTAATCCACACCACTCCAGTTCATCAGTTAACATCTGGAGAAGTGAAAAGCTGCATATTTGTAAAAAATAAACCCATAATTTTTAACTTCACATGATTCCTTTCAGCTTTCTCCACTAAAAAAATAATCTGTTCTGAATTAGGAGAGAAATCTGCACGGATCAAGCATCATTTACAAGAAAAAAACATTTTCAAAAACACTTTACTCATTCAATTAAGAGCTGATTTTAAACGGCTCTAAAAATATATATAGGAAATGGGACTTTTTCACTGGAGGAAGCGTTATTATGGATTACAGACTCGTATTTAGCCAGAAGCAACATTTTGAAATTAAAATGCCTTAATGATGGATTTCTTACAATCACACAGCTTTTCACTTCACAAGATGTTAACTGATGGACTGTATTAGAGTAGACTACTGTGATGTTTTTATCAGCTGTTTGGACTCTCATTCTGACGGCACCTATTCACTGCAAAGCATCAATTTTTCAGCAAATGATGTAAATTTTCAGCAAATTGTCTTTTTTTTCTGAACTATTCCTTTACATGTCCAAATACAGTGCAAACATTATAATTAGATTGGGAATCAATCAATTAGAAATCAATACCAACATTAAGCCTGATTCACAATAAAAAATACTTCCCAGAAACACAACGAAAAGAGAGAGCAAAGGGAGAAACAGGGGGAAAAAGTTAGTAAAGAGGTCAGGAGTCATTATCAACTTTCTGCACAGAGACACAATATCTCAGAGTGCTGGACAAACACACGGAGAGAAAGAGCTTCAATGAGGAACCAGGAGAGACACAGCCGTCTACCTTCATTAATACCTTCATTTTAGGGGAAGTCGTGGCCTAATGGTTAGAGAGTTGGACTCCCAATCGAAAGGTTGTGAGTTCGAGTCCCGGGCCAGCAGGAATTGTGGGTGGGGGGAGTGCTCTGTAGCTCAGTGCTCTGTAGCGTTGACCAGATGGCAACAGTTCAAAGAGGGAGTGTGCTGGATGTGAGGGGTCCAGAGTGATTTTAACAGCCCTTTTGCTCACTCTGGATAAGTACAGTTCTTGAATAGACGGGAGGGTTGAACCGATTATTCGCTCACTAGTCCGGACTACCCTCTGTAGTCTTCTGAGGTCCGATTTAGAAGCTGAGCTGAACCAGACAGTTACTGAAGTGCAGAGGATGGATTCGATGATGGTGGAGTAGAACTGTTTCAGCAGATCCTGTGGCAGGTTAAACTTCCTCAGCTGGCGAAGGAAGTACAACCTCTGCTGGGCCTTTTTCACAATGGAGTCAATGTGAATGTCCCACTTCAGGTCCTGAGAGATAGTGGTGCCCAGGAACCTGAATGACTCCACTGCAGTCACAGTGCTGTTCATGATGGTGAGTGGGGGGAGTGCAGGAGGGTTTCTCTTGAAGTCCATGATCATATCCACTGTTTTGAGTGTGTTGAGCTCCAGGTTGTTGAGAGTGCACCAGACAGCCAGCTCTTTAACCTCCTGTCTGTAAGCAGACTCGTCACCGTCCTGAATGAGGCCGATGAATGTGGTGTCATCTGCAAACTTCAGGAGCTTGACAGAGGGGTCCTTAGATGTGCAATCATTAGTGTACAGGGAGAAGAGCAGTGGGGAGAGAACACAGCCCTGGGGAGCTCCGGTGCTGATTGTACGGGTGCTGGATGTGTATTTTCCCAGCCTCACTAGCTTCTGCCTGTCTGTCAGGAAGCTGTTGATCCACTGACAGACGGAGGTGGGCACGGAGAGCTGAGTTAGTTTGGGCAGTAGGAGGTTTGGGATGATCGTGTTTAAGGCCGAGCTGAAGTCCACAAACAGGATCCTCACATAAGTCCCCGGTCTGTCTAGGTGTTGCAGAACATAATGCAGTCCGATGTTTACTGCATCGTCCACAGACCTGTTTGCTCTGTAGGCAAATTGAAGAGGATCCAGCAAGGGTCCAGTGATGTCCTTCAGGTGGGCCAGCACCAGTTTTTCAAATGACTTCATGACCACAGACTTTAGAGCCACAGGCCTGTAGTCATTTAGTCCTGTAATTTTGGGTTTCTTTGGGATTGGGATGATGGTGGAGCGTTTGAAGCATGAAGGGACTTCGCACAGCTCCAGCGATCTGTTGAAGATCTTTGTGAAGATGGGGGCCAGCTGGTCAGCACAGGATTTCAGACAGGCTGGTGTAACACAATCTGGGCCTGGTGCTTTTTTCCTTTTCTGCTTCCTGAAGACCTGGCGCACCGAATCCTCGCTGATCTGTATTGCAGGTGTGGGGGAGAGGGGGGATGCAGGAGGTGTGAATGGTGAGAGCGCTTGATTGGAGAGGTGTTCAGGGTGGGTTGCAGGAGTTGTGAGTGGTGTGAACAGTTGTTTGGAGAGGCATTCAGGGTTGGTTGCAGGAGTTGTGAATGGTGTGAATGGTTGATTGGAGAGGTGTTCAGGGTGGGTTGCAGGAGTTGTGAGTGGTGTGAACAGTTGTTTGGAGAGGCATTCAGGGTTGGTTGCAGGAGTTGTGAGTGGTGTGAACAGTTGTTTGGAGAGGCATTCAGGGTTGGTTGCAGGAGTTGTGAATGGTGAGAGCGCTTGATTGGAGAGGTGTTCAGGGCGCGTTGCAGGAGTGGTTAATGGTGTGAACGGTTGTTTGGAGAGGTGTACAGGATGGGTTGCAGGAGTTGTGAATGGTTGTGTGGGGAGGCGTTCAGGGCAGGTGATGGGTGTTCTTTCAAACCTGCAGTGAAACTCATTCAGATCGTCTGCCAGTCGTTGATTCTCCACAGTGCTGGGGGTGGTGTCACCATTCTGTATAAAACACCAGTTATAATGTTTTAAATTTGTTGTAAATGTTTTTCTTTTAGATTCTTCCACCCTTTCATCTCAAAATTATTTAACTCTATAGAAGCCTCAGAATTGCGAGATATAAACTAGAATGGAAAAATATAATCTAGAACGGCAAAATATAAACTCAGAATTATGAGATATAAACCAGATTTGCAAGATATAAACTAGAATTGTGAGATATAACTCAGAATAGTGAAATAACTCAGAATTGCAAGATATAAACTATGATTGCGAGATATAAACTACAATTGCGAGATTTAACGCAGAATAGTGAGATATAAACTAGAATTGTGAGATTTAACGCAGAATAGCAAGATATAAACTAGAATTGCGAGATATAAACTAGAATTGGGAGATTTAACACAGAATAGCGTGAAATAAACTAGAATTGCAAGATTTAACGCAAAATAGTGAGATGTAAACTAGAATTGCGAGATATAAACTCAGAATAGTGAAATAACTCAGAATTGCAAGATATAAACTATGATTGCGAGATATAAACTAGAATTGTGAGATTTAACGCAGAATAGGGAGATATAAACTAAAATTGCGAGATTTAATGCAGAATAGCGAGATATAAACTAGTATCACAAGATTTAACGCAGAATAGCGAGATATAAACTAAAATTGCAAGATATAAACTCCAAATTGTGAAATATAAACTATGATTGCGAGATATAAACTAGAATTGCAAGATTTAACGCAGAATAATGAGATATAATCTAGAATTCAAATTTAAATTAAAATTAACTCAGAATTGCGAGATTAAAACTAGAATTGCGAGATATAAACTAGATTTGCGAGATTTAATGCAGAATAGCTATAACAAGGAGTCGGAGGCGTTCGGATCCATATGCAGCATTTATTAAACAGAATGGTTATACAGGCAGAGATCAGGAATGGCGTCAGGTGTGTCAGGGATAACCAGAATCGTAATCAGAAACAAGCAGGGATCGGGACAGGCAGCGGAGAATCAGAGTCGGAATAAACAGTCCAAAGGTCAAAACACAGGAATAATAAACACAGGGAAAATGCTCGGAAATGTCAGACTGGCTAAACAAGACTTCGCAGTGAGTGAGAGTGAGTGTGCTGCTTTTATGTGTGTGTGTAAATGAGGTGCAGGTGTGGCAAGGAAATTGGCTGATGAATGAGGTGCAGGTGTGGCAGGGTGATTGTGATGCAGTGACTCATGGGTAATGTAGTTCGGGTGTGGTGCAACAGTTTGAGAGGTGCTAGTGTCCAAGTGACAACTGGTGGTGAATGGGTGGAATGGTCCTGACTGGAGTGCCCTCTACTGAAGCTCATGGGCACTCCATCTAATGATCGTGACAATAGCGAGATATAACCTAGAATTGCGAGATTTAATGCAAAATAGCGAGATATAAACTAGAATTGTGAGATATAAACTCAGAATTGTGAGATATAAACTATGATTGCGAGATATAAACTAGAATTGCGAGATATAAACTCAGAATTGTGAGATATAAACTATGATTGCGAGATATAATCTAGAATTGCGAGATATAAAATCAGAATTGTGAAATAACTCAAAATTGCAAGATATAAACTCTGATTGAGAGAAAAAAACTAGAATTGCGAGATTTAACTCAGAATTGCGAGATTTAAACTAGAATTGCGAGATATAAACTAGATTTGCGAGATTTAACGCAGAATAGCGAGATATAACCTAGAATTGCAAGATTTAATGCAAAATAGCGAGATATAAACTAGAATTGCGAGATATAAACTCAGAATTGTGAGATATAAACTATGACTGCGAGATATAAACTAGAATTGCATGATATAAAATCAGAATTGTAAAATAACTCAGAATTGCAACATATAAACTATGATTGCGAGATATAAACTAGAATTGCGAGATTTAACTCAGAATTGCGAGATATAAAATAAGAATTGTGAAAAAACTCAGAATTGAGAGATATAAAGTAGAATTGCGAGATATAAACTCAGAATTGCAAAATAACTCAGAATATTGAGATGTAAACTATAATTGCGAGATATAAACTCAGAATTGTGAGATATAAACTATGACTGCGAGATATAAACTAGAATTGCACGATATAAAATCAGAATTGTAAAATAACTCAGAATTGCAAGATATAAACTATGATTGCGAGATATAAACTAGAATTGCAAGATTTAACTCAGAATTGCGAGATATAAAATAAGAATTGTGAAAAAACTCAGAATTGCTAGATATAAATTAGAATTGCAAGATATAAACTCATAATTGCAAAATAACTCAGAATATTGAGATATAAACTAGAATTGCAAGATATAAACTATGATTGCGAGATATAAACTAGAATTGCAAGATTTAACTCAGAATTGCGAGATATAAAATAAGAATTGTGAAAAAACTCAGAATTGCGAGATATAAAATAAGAATTGTGAAAAAACTCAGAATTGCTAGATATAAATTAGAATTGCAAGATATAAACTCATAATTGCAAAATAACTCAGAATATTGAGATATAAACTAGAATTGCAAGATATAAACTATAATTGTGAGATATAAATTATAATTAAAAAAAATAAACTCAGAATTGCAAAATAACTCAGAATTGCAAAATAACTCAGAATATTGAGATATAAACTAGAATTGCAAGATATAAACTATAATTGTGAGATATAAACTATAATTAAAAAAAATAAACTCAGAATTGCAAAATAACTCAGAATTGCAAAATAACTCAGAATATTGAGATATAAACTATAATTGCAAGATATAAACTCAGAATTGCGAGATATAAACTATAATTGAAAAATATAAACTCAGAATTGCAAATTAACTCAGAATATTGAGATATAAACTCAGAATTGCGAGATATATATAATTGAAAAATAACTCAGAATTGTTAGATATAAATTAGAATTGTGAGATATAAACTCAGAACTGAGAGATATAAACTCAGAGTTGTGAGGTAAAAATTCAAAATAATTTGTTGTTGTTGTTGTTTTTATCTAAGAATAGTAAGAATTATCAAAAAAAAAATTACAGTAATCTCTCTTTACCGCAGCTCTAATCGTCCACGAGGGCCCATCCGTTTTCCGTATATTCCACCGCTGGCAGGCCGTCAATCAACAGTGGAAAGTTTTAAACTACGACAAAAAGCAAGACAGTGAGGAGCAGAAGAATAAAGAGGAATGGACGCGTTCGCTGCTCCACCAGAGAGAGCCGGCAGGAGCGGACGTCTCTCCTTCACCATCTTCACTGATGGCTGCTGCTGGGATGCCGACACTCGACGGCATGACAAACACAAACATAACAGCGGCTGCGCAGGACTCCTACCAGACTAATGCTCTCGCTGACGGACCAGCTTTACCAGACCAACACTGTCCCTATAACCTCCTGCATTTACTGAGTCACCTACGGCCACACGAGGCACGAAGCCCTGCCAGTAACATCAGCACAAACACCACTAAACCTAGAGAAGTGGTTATGAGAGTCACTACTGTCTGACTGGAGACCTTATGATGGGACCCTCCAACTCTTTTCAGCACAGAGAAACAATAAGCACAGTGTTGGAACTGTTGGATTATTTATGACTTTTACATTCTGATACTGATGACAAACATGTGGGTTTTTAATTGCAGACGCTGAGATCTTAAAAGCAGGTTGGACTGCTGATGAATTTAAAGGCACAGTTCACCTAAAAATGGACATTGTCATTCTTTAATGTTCTGAACACGTATCATGTCATTTTATTTCCTGTGGAACACAAAAAGAGTATTCATGAAGAATCTTCACACATACAACAACAACTAATTGTGAACAATGTCAAGCTTCTAAAAGCACCATAAAAGTTTTTTTTATTGAGAATTTTTGTTCTACAGCAAAAATAAAAAACTTTGTATCATTGAAAGTTTGGTATCATTGATATGCTATTATACTTTTTCTATTTTATTTTTAGTTAAAGTTTTAGTAGTTTTGTTGTGTTTTTGTCAGCTTTATTATTATTTAGTTTTATTCCATTTTAATTGAAGTTATTTTAGTACTTCAACATATTTTTTAATAATTTTAAAAATATATCTATAAAACATATTTCATTTTAAATTTTTTAAAAATTTCAAGTCAAATTAAATTAAAATTTAAAATGTTGCCTTGGCCACTAACTGAAATAAAATATTTATTTTAAAACTTTATTTTTTTTTCTAGTTTATTCTATGTTTATAAAATAAAACAAAAAAACTGAAATAAAATATATATAAAACATATTTCAGAAAGTTGCCAAGTGGACATTTCTCTCTTTAATTTAGTTTAGCTTGAAGTACTATAGTAACTTAAACTGAAACTTAAATAATAATAAATTAAAAATAAATAGATATTTAAAAAAACTACTAAAAATGACAAAAACACATAACAAGATTACTAAAAATGTAACTTAAATTACAATAAAATAAATAATAATAATATAATTAAATAATACAAATAAAAAACTTTTTCAACATATTTCAAGAAATTATAATATATCTCAATGATACTAAAACAACATCTTATTTTAGTTTTTGGGTGAACTATTCCTTTAAACAAACACTTGTTTTAAAAGGAAATCACAGAAACATCTGAAAACCGAATATGTGCACAATCCATTGAAAAGGCTGATGGGATTTAAATTAAATGATGAATATGTTTACAGTAACGTTACCGATGAGGTCACACAGAGACATCATATGAAGCCCATGACCCATTCACTGTCCATAAATAATGAGTGACAGCTGTCAGTCATCACACAGACAGATGCAGCACAGCTGCTCAATCAGTTGAAAAGCACAAACTCTCTCGCACTTTTTCTCTGTTCCTCTCATGCTTGCTGGTTCTGCATGTTTTCATACTCACAACCTTTGTGACAATATCAATCATCTCAAATCATATGACAGTCCTGCGATCATAGCCCCCTTGAGCATGTAAAGTCAACATGAAAAAAACAAATGAACTCAGTTTATTTTCATAACATACACCTGGTCTAATTTGCACAAAAAATTTGTGCATGTAAAGATTTAAAGGTATAAAGATATATTTTCTCATAATAACGAGATGCTGTCATTAAAACATTTAAAACGTTAAAACTACATATTTTCTTGTGATAACGAGATGCTATGTTGTTAAAACAATATGTTGTAAAACAATTCTTCTCATTAAATCAAATTTTATCATAAAAACATGTTATGCCATTAAAACAATAGATCCTGTCAGAGTCAATAAACCATTTTTTCATTAAAATTACGTAGTTTCTCTGTTATGTTGTTTAAAAAATATTTTTTAACAATAACGAGATGCTCTCATTAAAATGAATATTTCTTGTAATAATTATATGTCATTAAAACTATATATTTTCTCATAATAACAAGTTGTGATTTAAATCATTGTTCGAATTGAGGGGGAGGTGGGGGGGTCCGGGACCCCCTAAAAGCATCAAGGGACCCCCCATAAGGCCCAAAAAAATGACCTTGTGGGGTCCCCTGGTTTTTCATTAAAACTAAAACAGAAACAATATTTGACATAGCCTTATCTATTTTTTTTTATCAAAGTATTGCGCTGCTGTTCTCATAAAAAGCTACTTCAAATTAGATGTGCGTCTGAAAATACGCTCAAGTGCGCCACACGCTGTTTTCTGGAGGAATTTACAGACTGCGGGCGCGACGTCGCTGTGTGTTCGGCTGAAAGAGTGATCCTCCCTCATTATTTTATCTCACGATGACGGTAAGATAATATTTCTTTGTTTTATGATTGTTTGGTACACCTAATTTACTGCTACTGAATAAGTGTCTATCTTATAATCGGACAGTCACTTTTATTATAATCTTGGTCTGTCAATAGTTTTTTTTTTATCTTATGATGCTAGCTCACTATCGGATTGTTAGTTGTAAATTAGCCATCTAACGTAATTCTGAGAATAAAAAAAAGCAAGCATTACACCCATTCTGAATTAAACAATTTTAAATCTAGCAACCTTAAGGCTGCGTGTTCACCAAAACGTTTTTCCCCGCAGCTAGCGTATTTTTTCAGTTATTCTCAATGTGAGCGCCGCATTTTTTTTAAATAGCTAACCAATCAGAGTGCAGGAGGGGCAGGGCAAATTCCACACCAATCAACTGTCACAACTGTTATTTTGTTACAACGACGTGTCAACAAGCGCAACAACAAGAAAATTGGAATAGAAATTAATATTGCTGGTTTCTGAGCATCAAGTCAGAAAAAAAATGATTTACCAAATCAGATACAAGTAACAGTTTAGCGGTTATTCCCCATCATAGCAACCAAAGCGTCTCAACCACTGATCTATAATATAGATAGCCTATATAGATCAGTGGTCTAAACTGAAAAAAAAGCGGTCTCAAGCGCTCACAGCTGGGCGTCAGCATCGTAATCGTATCAAATTCTTTCTATTTTTTACCCTCATGTAGAAACACTATTGTGACAAAACATATATTAAATGTAGTCTCTCATTCACCACTATAGAAGTTTACCCAACTATGTTAACTTCCGCTAGAAAATATTATGAAAGGGTTATGTAACTACATTCAAGATAAATTATTTTTTAATGAAATAAAATGCATACATGTGCACTGTTCAAAGTATATAGATTTTTATTTAATTTTACATATAGTATTAGCCTAATTGTTATTTTTTTTGTTTGTTTGTTTTTGGGGTGGGACGGGAGGGGACCCCCCAAGAGCTTTGACACAGTTCGAGCACTGATTTAAATTATATTATTTTTAGAAATAATGAGATGCTATGTTGTTAAAACACCATTTTTGATATGTCGTTATTACTAAAAAATGTTTTAAAGAGGAAAATATTGTTTTAAAGACATACCATCTCGTTATGTTGCTTTAACAACAAAAATACAGTCTTAACAACATTGCATTTCTTTATTATGAGAAAATATATTATTATAAATAGCAAAAAGTTTTTCATGTTGACTTTAACACCAGGAGGATTGTCCCTTCAATTTATAACAAATACAATTTTGATTAAAAAACAAAACAAAAAAACATTATATTTACCATCTGTTTATGAAGACAGAATTGTCATTTATGGGTGAATTAAAATTTTTTTTTTAAGTCTCTGCTTACTGATGCAGTTTACTCGTTTCACTGTTATATATTTCTATAAAATATATCGACTTTAACATGGTGTGCTGAGATCCATATTTTTGTCATGTTGCAATTTACTGAAATAAAATAAACATATGAAATGACAAAAATCTACAGGAAGCCTTCACGAAAATATTTTTCAGAAGTGTCTAATAAAATTAAATAATGTAAGGCATAAAAACAAATGTTTAGTTTCAGTTGAAGTACTAAAATAACTTAAATTGCGACTGAAAAAAAACCCTAAAATAAATGAAAAGCATTAAATAACAAAATTACTAAAAATCTTAAAAAGGGGGTACAATGGTGTTTCGTGTACTCAGAATTGTTCACAGTGTTAAAGAGATGGATTCTCCTGCTAAACATGGCCAAAGTTTTAAAAAATAATTTAGAAGAATGACTGAGAATTTCTGTGCCGAAAATCTTACTTCCGGGTTAGTACAAGTTTCGGCTGTTTTTCTTTTTCGATCGTGGATCTAATGACGTAGACGAGAACGGAAGTCCTTATATGAGCATTTCTCCCGGAAAAGCGCGCCCGCCCACACACACATTGACCAGAGGAGGAGAGCGAGACCGCGCACATCAACGCGCTTCTAAATCGTTGGCAGCGCTGCATGGGATTTGATCGATAATGCCTCCAAATAAGTGCATTTTGGATGTGAGGGAAAGTTTACCATGTTCGGCTTCCCCAAAACCCAGCGTTACATGAACAGTGGATGCCGTTTGTTTTTCCGGGGCAGTGGAGTGTATCAAGTGCGTTTGTGTGTTCTGGACATTTGAGTGACGAATGTTTTATAAACGAGGCCCAAGTCGACGCTGGATTTGCACATCGTTTGCTATTAAAACACGGAACCGTCCCTGTGATAAAAGACCCCATTCATGTAAGTACAGTTGCATCAGATGTGTGTATTTTGTTGGAAATCAACACATAAGTGAAGATATGTTAATAGAAACAACACGAAACATCAGTATTATAGCTCCACTTACGTCACGCCTCCAGGAGCTCGGCTTTTTCCGGAGAGAATCGGAAAGCTGTATTTTCTTTTATAAATATGATAAAACTAAACTACTCTACTCTATAGGTACTCACGATTAACATGAGATTAGGTGTTACGTACCCTTTAAAGACCAAAATGGAAGAATATATTTTTATATATTTATTTTAAAAAGTATATTTATATGTGTATATGATTCATGCAAATGAAACCGCTCTGATTGGTGGATCTCACCTGAGGATTATGGGTAGGCTTGTGGCATCTACAGAAGCATATCCTCGCTATAAATATATTACTGTTAAAAATCAAAGTCTTTCTGGAAAAACCGTGATTTTACCTCCGTAACAGAAGTGAAGTATTGTGCTCCACTGACACACACTCATCTGAAATACACTGTGATCAGAAAAGCATGCAATTCATTCCTCTCGTCTGCCTGTTTCCTTTTATCTTCTCTCTCATTACTAGAGGTGGAAAGGGGAAAGAGCTAGATTGCTTCCCGGCTTCTGTTTGAAGTCTGAAATGACAGTCATTTACAGACTGATGCAGTTTTTCAATCAGGAAACATCAGAACAGAGCGTCAGCTTCACACAGACCCGTCTGAAAACATCCGAGTTTTAATGGTTTATTAGACAATATTTGGTCGAGATACAACTATTTGAAAATCTGGAATCTGAGGGTGCAAAAAAATCTAAATAGCCTACTAAGAAAATTGCCTTTAAAGTTGTCCAAATGAAATTTTTTTTATGTATTTGTGATAGGAAATTTGCTAAATATCTTCATGGAACATGATATTTATTTAATATCTTAAAAGAAAAATTTATAATTTTGACCCATACAATGTTTTTTTTTGGCTATTGCTACAAATATACCCCTTCTTTTTTCCTCGACGGTCACAAGTTATTGCATAATGATAGTAAACTGTTTTAGTGAGTTTCTAGCGTATTTCACTCCCAACTCTCTCCTCAGAAAATCGTTTATATTCAAATGTGATAAGCAGCATGATTTTGTCAATATCACAAAATAAACATGATTCTCATTACTAAAGTAAAGAGCTGAAAAATGAAATGTATATAAAACACACGTTTTCAAATATATAATGATAATAGAAATTCATAATATAAGATATATATGATATTAATGTGTGTCTATATAAATATTCAACAGAACAGATATGTTGTCAGATCTGTGATAAATAGTTTTTGTTGCTCTGTTGTCGATTAGGATAAAAGTAATGGCTAAATGCATGAACGTAAATGTTACATGTTTTGTATTTTAAAAATAAATATATAATAAAATAGATTTAAGTGGTTTTAAAAAATAACATAGAAAATGTAATACAGTAAATGAAAATCACCATTGGGAATAATGGGCATTACAAAAAAAAAACAACAACAAAAAAACCCTTGATATGTGACAGTAATAAAATATATATAGTAAAATATCTAAAAAACAATATATATGCATTTAAAATTAATTCAAAATATTAGTGGTTCTAAAAATTGTACATTAATACATTTACATATGTTTTTTTCAGTAATTACAGAAATAATGACCAAAAACCTCAATATATGACAGCAATTAAATTGTTTTGGGATTAACAATAAATAAAAAATCTAAATGTCTCTAAAAATATATTACATAATATATATATATATATATATATATATATATATATATATATATATATATATATATATATATATATATATAATGTGATCTAAATGCATTGCATTGCAGTAATAAAAATCTAATGTTTTCTAAAAAATAAAATATTGCATACAAAATTTTAAATCTTATCTGTTGAAAAATTAGCAAATAATAAACAAACAAATAAATGTAAAACATTAACTATTTTATTAGTTAAAAAAAGTTTGATATGAATGAAAACCATATTTTGCATTAAAAATAAATTTTTAATGGGAAAAAATATATCTTAAGGTTAATAAAAAAGGGCAATATAAAGAATAAAAATGTATGACTTTATTATTATTATTATTTTGATTTTGGGGTGAAATGTGATGAAATGTGGTGATTCGCCTCATCACTGTTCTCATTCATCAGTAATATCTTTGTGTCTTAATTATATTGACCCCTTCACGTCTCGTCTCTTCAGAACACGGTTGTTTTAAGCAGGTTTCTGGGAGCCTGGAGTCAGTGGCGTGAAACTGCAGCATGTGCGTTGTGTGTCCTCAGCAAACTGAGATCATCAGCCCTGAATCACACGCCACAATTGATCAAACCCTCAATGGCTGACAAACAAAAGCAGGTTATATGAGTGTGGATAATGAAGGTGAGCTCCCTCACAGCGGAGTAAAGACTCATCTTTCAAACTGTTCACTTCAATCAACTGGTCGAAAAAGTCAATGACGTGGCATTTAATATGCTCTAAATATAATAATGATAAAATAGGCACATATACTGATCTGCTGCTCCAATGGGGAAACTGGACTGAAAATGAAAATCACAACTGGAAATAATGGAATTTAAAAAACAGTTTCAATAATGAAAATCTTTTCTTTTCTTTTCTTTTTTTTGCATTAAAAATCTATAAAGAATTTGTCCTTAAATTTAGTATACAAATAAATATAAATGCATATTGGTTATAATGGGAATTATGGGGCGAACTTTGGATGAAAATAATTTATATTCATAATAACCATTGAGAATAATAGGAATTTAAAAAAAAAATCTAATCAAAATAATGGGAAATAATAATAATAAAAAAACTAAGAGTAACGAAAATCATATATTTTGGACTAAAAATGTATAAAAAATCTTAATGGTTCTAAAAAATACTAGTATATATTAGACAAACAGATATAAATGTAATGTAAATGTATTGCAGTAATGAGAATCACCATTAAGAATAATGGGAATTAGAAAAACGAAAGATGTTAATAATTAATTTGTAGTACGGTAGGTTTTTGTTCTCTCATGAGTTGAATTTAGTTTTCTTTCACAGAAAAAACACCAAATCAAAGACTGAAATCACAAATATGAGATTGGAAATGTACCCACTCTCAGGTCATCCAAGAGTAGGATGCATTTGTTTCTTCATCAGATTTGGGAGAAATGTAGCATTGCATCACTTGCTCACCATTGAAGTGAATGGGTGCCGTCAGAATGAGAGTCCAAACAGCTGATAAAAACATCAGAATAATCCACAGCACTCCAGTCCATCAGTTAAAGGGGTGGTTCGGGATTTTTGACATCGGACCTCATTTTTAGGTCAGCCTGGTTGTTATTCATCAGTGGAGACATTTTTTAAAAAAATTATCCAGTCCTTATATTTGGATAGTTGGCCGATGCTAGGCTAGCGCGAGTCAATGGGTATATGTTAGCCAGCCATTAAAAACCGTTTTACCCGCTCCACAGTGCACCAAACGCAAATCAATTATAACACTAGACTATCGATGCAAATGTCCGTTGAGAGAATAATGTTAGAAATCAAACTTACCTTTCATCTCAATGATCCTAAAGGAACTAGTTTCTCAGCCGCTGCGGAATTTTACTCTGCTCTGGTTAGTAATGCGGCAAAAAGTAAACACAGAACAGAAGCGCACTACAGTCGTTACATCCAGCTAACGTTAGCTAGCATTCCTCAGCGATATCAAAGTCATAGTCCTTTTAAACTGTCTCTGGCGATATTCAAACAAATTAGGTTCGTTGAATACACATTCATCGTCTTCATCCTCTTCAAAGTCTGACACTTTGTCATCATGGCTTTCAGACGTCGCCATAGTCTTTATAGATAACGTTACTCTGCTTATGTGATGTTAGTGATAATCAGTGTGCCAGCGGCAGGTAAATACACTTGCGTCATGTGTGGACCGGCTCACTCGGTTGCCTAGGTAATCAATATCACTCCGCTGCTGCTGTCGTCGACAAGGCTTATGATTACAGGGAACAAATTATAACTAATGCAATGTGATGAAAGGTAAGTTTGATTTCTAACATTATTCTATCAACGGACATTTGCATCGATAGTCTAGTGTTATAATTGATTTGCGTTTGGTGCACTGTGGAGCGGGTAAAACGGTTTTTAATGGCTGGCTAACATATACCCATTGACTCGCGCTAGCCTAGCATCGGCTATCTATCCAAATATAAAGACTGGATAATGTAAAAAAAAAAAAATGTCTCCACTGATGAATAACAACCAGGCTGACTTAAAAATGAGGTCCGATGTCAAAAATCCCGAACCACCCCTTTAACATCTGGAGATTTCAAAAACATAAAAAAATAATACCAACCCCAAGCTTTTGAACAGTAGAGTAAATACAGAATATACTTTAATATCACCATAATAATTTGAGTGACAAATTGACACGAATATAAGTGTCACGTTTGATCAGTTACTGATAAATATTCTTAATTTCAGATTATTTAACTTTTTTCGAAGCCCTAATACTTTGCTTGTTTCCAGGTTGAAATGAAGATCATTTTAGATGCCCTCAGACTTTTTGTCACTATAGTATGTATTTAAACATCACAATATTATGAGGAAAACAAGGTACAACACATCAGTACAATATGCTGAAATGTACACATATTGACGTTTTTCTACTTGATTTCATCATACGGACCACACCGCCCTAAATCACACAATTTGTTATCAGTAGCTTCCTGCTTTGTCCTATCAGGGATCTCACACTCTTTTGAACTTGTAAAGCTATTTCATAAATATTGCACTCACAAAGCTTAGTATTACTATATCTTATAGTCACTATAGAAAGTGACTAATATTTCAAGGTTTACATGACCTTAAGATAAAATGCACATGTTTGGAAAGAGAGTCATCTACTGGAGAGCATCTTACCACTTCCTGTTTCGAGAAGCCAAGCACAGAAAAACACTTCCTATCAGTCTTAGATTTCATCTGGTCCTCATCCACCTTAGAAAACGGCACGATGTCGCTTCTGTAACAGAAAGCTGTAAGAAAAATCATAAAGTTATTGACTTTTAAGTCACATTTATTTACATGGCAGTTTATACAATATAGACTCAGCCAAAACACCTAATAGAACATATTTCTATTAATATTTTAAATTTTATATATATATATATATATATATATATATATATATATATATATATTTATTTATAGAATAAATGTTTATAAAAATATTTTTAATTGTTACATATATATATATATTTACAATGTTTTTACTTAAAAATAACATTTAATTATTTTTTATTATTCAAATAAAATATTTTATTATATGTGCACATATTTATAGACTAATATATTTTTATAGACTAAATTCATAGACTAAAGAGATTTTTTAATGCAGATCAGGGTCTTTGGACTGCTATATCAAAAGAGGAAGAGGGAAAAAGGAAATAATAATAATAATAAAAAATAAATAAATTGAGGAATATCATCATTTTTTTTATTTAATTTAATTTTTTTTTATATATTACAACGTATTTTTTCAGTCATCTGTGAAAATCAATGCAAAGAGTGTTCAACGTGTTTTGTAGATCACAACAGACACACAAACCAGATGTTAATACAGAAATATTAATTTTATTGTCTCTTTTGAGCATCACTGCAAAATAAAAATGCGATTTAAACGATTAAATAAAACAGAAACAAAGAAAAAAATTCAAACACTTGTGAAAATGTAACAGATTTCTTATAATGCATATGATATGCAATGATTTAAAATGTTCTTTGCACTGGTTATGAAAATAATATTTGGGATCATTGTCAGACACCACACACGCATATGTCCCTTTAATGTTTGTTTATTGACTTCTCTAGGGTTTCTCATCTGTAAAACTACTCGGAGAATATGCACGGCTTCTCACAACCTCACAAAGAATCTCAGTTTATTTGCATATATTTATATATGGCTTAATTTTACAGGGTTTATGAAAAGACTTTACTCCCAACCTCTTTCCTTAACCCATCTGCTTTACAGAAAAACTTTTTTGATAAAAATAAAACATGCACACTGTTAAAATAAATACATAATATTTTATGTAAATATTCAATGTCTGACATACAAATGCTGTTAAAAAACAACAACTTTATTGGTAAAAAAAGAGACTCAAAATGTAACACAAAATAAAAGCTTGGCCCAGGATCTAAAATTTATACTCAAACAAATACAGTGAGAAAACAGGACCGATAACACCGCCCTGCATCATATCTGCTGAATGAATCTGAATCTGATGAATTTGTAGCATTTTTGCTTTTGACAAACATTTGTAAGGTGAAGAAGTCTCATGTTCTCCCTTAATTAACAGTAACAAAAAAACTGCCACAAAGACATGATTCCCATCTTCCTCGGAGCCAATGTACAACTATTTGTTCAGTTCTCAAGTCATTTCCACACATTGTTTTAAATCTAATCCTGATTTCAAGGCGAGAATCAGAGCCAGAGAGAGAAGAAAATCCAAACAAGATTGAGATGTTTCCTGCTAGTGGTCCACCGATATATCGGCCGATATTTGGCATTTTTCAAACATCGGCATCGGCCAATAAGTTTTTCTACTTGACCAATGTGTTCGAGGCGGGACTTTTATTTTGACGGCGCGCACACAGTGCTCACTCTCTCTCTTGTTCGTCGTCTTCTTAATCATTTCTGTCTAATGCGGATAGAACTCTGTCTAATAATCCGATAGAACGGTTAAACAAAGGAATTAATGTATACAGAAAACATAACGTTTGACAGTCAGTCCGTGTGAATTGAATGCTTTAAAATTTAAACTCGTGATTTCAAATTGTGCAGTGCTTTATGCATTTACCCACTGTCATATTCATGTAATTTTCACTGTGTGCTGTATGTAAAATGAGGGTTACCATTGCTTTATTTTTTTTTTACAAACTTCACAGAATACTGAGTGAGCTGTTGGTTACGGTGTTTACTTCCTTTTTAATTATATTTGTATTATTTATTTGTGAAAAATACTGTTATTGTATAAGTATGTTTTTTTTTTACACATTTACTTTTTAATACTCTGTCAAATGATTTCAAATTTCTTAAATATTAATAATAATTGTACAAAATGATATCGGCAGGAGAGGAAGTGTTATTATGGATTAGGGTTTAAAGCGACGGTTTAAAGTTAAAAGTGTCTTAATGCTGGATTTGTTTCAGCTGTTGTCTTCTCCAGATGTTAAGCGATGGACTGGAGTGCTGTGGATTATTGTGATTTTTTTTATCAGCTCTTTGGACTCTCGTTCTGACGGCACCCATTCACTGCAGAGCATCCATTGGTGCAATGCTACATTTCTCAGATTCAGATTTGATCATTTTAATTAGTGCATTAAAACCTGATACACACAAAACACAAAATGCAGTATTTTTTTTTTATCTCAGCACCAACAAATCAGCTAATACTAGGCATTTTTGCCGATTTGGCAGAAGATGCAGGAAGTCTCAGATGATTTCTATATTCACACCGAGGACATCTGCAGCGACTTTCCCCCCAGACTCCCAGAAAGTGTGTCCGAGTCCAGCAGCTCGACTACGCTGTACGGAGAACAGTCCTCCAGTCCGAGCTTCCCACAAGCCCATCCGCAGAAACCCTTCTCCAGATCCCTGACCGACAGCCACCACTCGCTGAAGGCCCAGGACACCTGCACCACGGCCGAGTACAAGCCCAGCGACAGCGCCAGAGCCACGATGAGCCCGGGGTAGAAGATGATGAGGAAGGGGCACACCGTGATCTTATGGCAGAACGTCCGCTCCTCGTTGTACACCAGGAATATATTGTACCAAGTGAGAGTACCGTAGTAAAACGAGGTGATGAAGGACAGGACAAAGACGAAGGGAGCGCAGGAGAGGCTCCACAGGACGACGTGGGGTCCCTGAGACAGACCGAAACCATACGAGCGTCTCGATCCCTCGCGAGCGTCGCATTCGGCATCCAGACGCTCCTTTGACCTGGCCATCTCCTGCAGCTCTCGCTCGGTGAGCGTGACGTGGATGTCCACCATCTGACCTTTCTTCTTTCCGCGTGTGATGGTCCCCGTGAGCGTCACATAGCGGCTGTCTGGAGGCAAGACCCAACCTGATGAAGCCAAGACATTTCATTTAGGATGAGACCGAATCATGAGTGCTGTGGGCTTTGAATGCATTCCTTACTACTGATGACACCAACTTTGTCAACATTGAACGGATTAATGTCATTATTTTTTCCCGCTGTGTCAAGTTGCTTTTTTATTCTGTGTTTGGTATTCTGCTTGTTGTGTGTTACTTCTACCACAAGGAGTTGCACTGAATTTCGTTATACAGCTGTGCAATGACAATAAAGGCCTTCTGATTCTAAACATTTATTTTCCATCAGGAGTTGCATTCATTTTTGGCCAAGATCTTGTATTTAAAAATTGTTTTGTTTCTTTGTTTTGTTGCATATTATATATTAATCACTGTAATAACAATTCGATCCTCAGTATTTGCTGTGTATATTGTTTATTGATTTAAATCAGACTTATTTTTGTGAGCTTACGTAACTTACGGTGATATTTTGTTTTATAATGCCAAGACATTGCTAGGAGGCTTATGTGTCCAAATCTTTTTCTTACTAGATTGCATGAGATTGCATGCTTCACCTTCACTGCTGGGGTTGTTCAGAAACGTAGCTCCCTGTTCAGAGTTCCTCTCTCCACCCTCGCCTCCATGGTCTTCTTCACCAGCGGCTCTCTCTGGATCCGAGCGGTAGACGATGATGGACTCCGGCCGCTGTTCGTGATTTCTCCTCTTCCTTCGAGTGCTGGTGCCGCTGCTTCCTTCATCCACCTGCCTCTCGGGGACCTCTGACCTTACAGACTCCACCTGCTCCATGTTAATGTCTCACGAGATTTGGGAGGAGCTACAACTTCAGAGAGACTAGAGAAGGCTATTTACTCCATCCAAACATGATAAGCCTGTGAGAATGAGAGAGAAACATGATTTTTGGCATGCATTCAATGAAACAGGAAAATAAGGAAAACATGACATTAAGCACATAAATGAATACAAGAGAATATATAAGAGTTTATTAATTATGAAGCAAGATAAAAAATACCTCAGCAACAACAGCGGATGTGTCTCAGTTTTTTCATTAACTAAAACTATTAAAATTATTTTGATTCAAATGAGGCTTAAAAAAATGAATAAAAATAAAAATATTAGTTGAAAAAACAACAACTAAAATTAGAATACATTTTAAAAGTTTAGGTTGAAGTTCTTAAATTACGAAAACATAAATAAATTAAAGCTAGATAGAAATATTAAAACAAATATAAATGACAAAATCACACAAAAAATTTAAATATTTTGGAATTAGAAAAGTTTAGGTTAAAGTTAACATTACTGAAACTGAAACAAAACTAAATTTAAGCTAAATAGAAAAATAAAAAGAATTAATGAAAACAAATGTCTAAAGAAAATAACAAAAGTACATAAAATTACTAATTAGAAATGTTGACAACCAACTGGAATAAAATAAGTTTAGGTTGAAGTACTAAAAGGAGTAAAACTAAAATAAAGATTAAAGCAAAATATATTTAAAAAAAAAACTAATAAGACTTACAACAACAAAAAATTACTAATGCACACAACAATAAAACAAATCAAAATGAGCACATAACAAAACTACTAAAATATAAACTGAGAATTAAACGAAATCTGAAAATATAAAAATACAAGCTAATTTAAAATATATATATACAAAAATACAAAAGTATATAAAATATTCAAATAACACTGACATGAACAATAGCTTTTGTTTAGCCAACAACACCCTTCCTTCCTTCCGTCCATCCAGCTGTATTGTCCGAGAAACAAAGACATGCAGAAGACACATGAGTAGAGCTAATGAGAAGAGAGTGTTTTAATAAAACAGCATCTGAAACTGAAGGGTAAGATAATTAAGAATCAGTGCTCGGTAAAGCTTGAGCTCCAGGCGGAGGCTGTTTTCCTCTCAGCTGGGTTTAATCACACCCAAATCAGGCTCTACTGTGACAAACGTCTTATTCGCAACATCCAGAGGCTCCAGCTTCATTCATAACTGTATTCTTACCTGTAAGATACAAATACACGAAAGAACAGCGGTGAAAACTCGCGATGAAACGCCCAACAGCAGATGCGCCTGGGCCACAGTGACCGCAAGCTCCGCCCACTGGTCTCGTCCAATCAGATGACGATCAATCTAAGCCCCTCCCCCAGTTAAAGCAACGTCACAGCGTCTGTGAATGATGGCATCAACATTTTACTCTAAATATTAACTGAGATTTTAAAATAATTATTTTAATAATTAAGTATCACATTAGCATGTTCACAGCTGTCTGATTAATGGTTGGTTAATGGTCACATGACATGCAGGGAATATATGTATATATATTTTTAATGCGCGTTTTTATCTTTTTTTGATGTTATTTTAAATTATTAATTATTAGCTTTTTTATTAAATTTGCAAACCCCCTGCAGTTTTAACCCCAGTTTGGGAAACCTTGATGTAATAAAATGTTGAATGCACTTAACAACGTTTTCTTTTTCTATCAATATGATATAAGATTATCCTATTTAAATCAAGGTGGTAAACGAGTTTGGTGAAAAGTAATCAAAAAGTCTTCTGATTGTATAATCTGTATTCAAACATTTATATGTGAAAATGTGTAGTGTAATGGATTACGTTACTGACTGTAATATTTGTAATTTCATATTTGTCAATAATCATTTGTGACCCTGGACCACAAAACCAGTCTTATGTGTAAATTTTTAAAAATTGACATTTATACATCTTCTGAAAGCTGAATAAATAAGATTTCCATTGATGTATGGTTTGTTAGGATCGGAGACACAGCTATTTCAAAATCTGAGGGTGCAAAAAAAAATCTAAATATTGAGAAAATCATCTTTAAAGTTGTCCAAATTCATTCTTAGCAATACATATTACTAATCAAAAATGCAATCAAAAATTTTGATGTATTTACCAAATATCTTCATGGAACATGATCTTTACTTAATGATCTTTACTTAATATCCTAATGATTTTCGGCATAAAAGAAAAATCTATAATTTTGACCGATACAATTTTTGGCTGTTGCTACAAATATACCCCAGAGACTTAAGACTGGTTTTGTGCTCCAGGGTTACTTTTTATCATGATTATTATAAAAAGTGTAGTATATATAATCAAGTAAACATAAGTTGCTTGAGTCCAATAACTGTTTATCTTAAAATGATACTACTAATACTTACATTACTTCTTATAAATCAGTAAAGATTTCACAACAAAAAGACACGTGACGCACAAGCTTTTTACAATTAAATTTGTTTGTGCCAAACAAGTATAATTAATCAGACAGCAGTATGCATGTAGTAGATGGAGTGCAACAGGTTTTTCAGCAATCAGAACTTATAGGCCTTAGAAATTCACTTGTCAAATAAAAAATACAGTAGGTTTATAGGGTTAAAGATGCATGGTATTTGAAGGAAAGTCTTCCAGGAGAGAATGGAGAGCTACAGGAACGTGTTTCAGAAGTGTAAGGATTGATACTGTCAGAACTCACCGGCTCAAAAACTGCTGAAGATTCAAGCTGAGAAAGAGAAAAGTGAGAGGAGAATCAGAGCAACGGAAGAACAAATACTGGACAAAGAGAGAGAACTGATTCTTTTTCCAAGTGCATCCAAAAAACAACACAATATTAATGTTTAAGTGCACTATTAATACAGATCATTACTCCAGTCTGTCACGTGATCCTTTGGAAATCATTCTAATATGCTGATTTGCTGCTCAATTCTTATCAATTACTATTGGTGCTCAAGTATTAATAATGATTATTATCAATGTGCCGCTTAATATTTTTATGGAAACCATTTTCAGAATTCTTTGATGAACAGAAAGTTCAAAAGAACAGCATCTATTTGAAAACTATAACTGTCGGTTCTGTCACTTTTGATCAGTCCTTGCTGAAAAGGAATAATCATTTATTTTCCTTTTTTGTTTTTTTGTTAAAATCTCACTTACCCCAACTTTTGACTGGTAGTGTTTCCACAAAAATATCTGTCAGCACAACTGTTTTCAACATTGATAATAATAATAAATGTTTCCTGAGCAATAAATCATCATATCAGAATGATTTCTGAAGATCATGTGACACTGGAGACTGGAGGAATGATGCTGATAAATCACGGCAATAAATAACATTTTAACAAACATTCACATAAAAAACTTTTTTTTTATTAAAAATTATAATACAATTCCAAAATTTGTACCATATTTTTGATCAAATAAATGCAGCCTTGGTGAGCAGAAGAGATTAATTAATCCAAATTCTTAACCGCTATTCTTATAATACCTGTTTGGATGAATGCAGGAGGGGAATATGAATGTTTCATGTGCTTCTGAGCTCATGGTGGAAATGTCAGAGGAGGAGGATCATTTGATGCATTGTTTCATCAAAGAGAGTTTCATCTTTTCATCTGTGTGTGTGTTTGTGTGTCGTAGGCATCTCCATTTACCTTCACAAGCTCCTATTCCAGGGGCAAGGTTTGCAACAAGCATTGATGTTTGTGCTTAATGGATGAACGTTTCAAATGACTGAAAGCTGATTCAGTGTTTTTGGTAAAAGAAGTCACCAGGATCAGCCCCCCCCCCCCCAAGTTCTCAGGTGAAGTATGAGTAAAATATAACATCCAAACCTGTTAAGAACACAGCCACACTCTCAGAAAAAAAAAGGTACAAAAGCTGTCACTAAGGTTCAAAAGGTACAACTTTGTACTTAAAGGGTCCATAATGAAAGCTTAAAGGAACATACAGTATCTGTACCTAAAGTGTACATTTTAGTATCTAAAAGGTATACAAAAGTGTACCTTTTGTAAAAGATACCACCACTGATAGCTTTTGTACCTTTTCTTTCTGAGGACACATTGCACACCAAATGCAGAGAAAACTGGAGTCTATCTATCTATCTATCTATCTATCTATCTGTCCGTCCGTCCGTCCGTCCGTCCGTCCGTCCGTCCGTCCGTCCGTCCGTCCATCCATCCATCCATCCATCCATCCATCCATCTATCTATCTATCTATCTATGTTACGTGCTTTGGTTGTTCCCTCCCTTTTGTTATTGGTTGAATTTCTCTCCTTGTTATTGGTTTCTTCCTGTTTCCCGCTCTCTGCTGTTTCTGTTTTTAGGTGCTGTGATTGGTCTGGTAATGTGCTCATCATTAATTGGCACAAGATAAAAGACACCCATGAAGAACAGAGGAGGAGGAGCTTGGAGTGTTTGTTGGCTGGGCCAGTTAGTTTGAAGCTGCTGAATTAGTGGCGGTTCGCTTGTTGTGTTTGACAAAACATCTTGTCTGACAAACTTCACAAGCCCCTGAGATAAAGGAAAGGGAAGTATGTCACATGACTTACATTGAGCAAACACGTAGAATTACCCTTTGTTAGACACACTAGGGAAGGAGCGTGTGCAACCTTGTGTAAGTTTTGTTAGTTAGCAAAGCTTTAGGTATGGCGTGTTGAACGCAGAAGACTTTATTTTGGGGTTTTTGTTTTTGGTTAGAGGGTGGAGATTTAGTCAGTGAATGTTTTGTTGTTTTTGTTTATTTTGCACCGCTCATTTTCTTATCTCCGAGGCTGTTCACATTAGTGTTATCTTTCTTTGTATATAGTTGTAAATAAGATGTTGGTTGGTGTGTTCATTTGTATAAGTATATTTCTTTTTGTAATTAAAGCGAACCACTTATTGTCATGTCAGTTGTCCTTGTGTCATTCTCTCCCAGTACTCCCCAGAGGCCAAAATTATAGGGTTGTGTTTATATTTTATTATGTTCGTCTTCCTCATACCTCTATACCATCAGGAGACGTAACATAATTTGGGGGCTCGTCCGGGATCATTAATATATATATTTTGCCTGAACAAGATTAAAGTCCCCATGAAATCAAAATTAAAGTTTTTTGGGGTGTTAGCATCAATATGTTAGTCTTAAGATTATATATAAGTCAGTGTGCTCCAAAACATTGACAATATTCACATTTAGAAGATATAAGCATTCAAAGCTTGCAGTTCGTCACTTCTGTCAAAATGGCTCAATTATTTCTTTGACGTCACATCGTACTTTATCTTCTCTTCTTTTTTATGCAAAAATACATGCATTATATTAATAGAAAATTCAAGAAATATTAGTTTCATGAATGTGCTTCTTATTAAATGTACAGTCGTGGCCAAAAGTTTTGAGAATCACATAAATATTGGAAATTGGAAAAGTTGCTGCTTAAGTTTTTATAATAGCAATTTGCATATACTCCAGAATGTTATGAAGAGTGATCAGATGAATTGCATAGTCCTTCTTTGCCATGAAAATTAACTTAATCCCAAAAAAACCTTTCCACTGCATTTCATTGCTGTCATTAAAGGACCTGCTGAGATCATTTCAGTAATCGTCTTGTTAACTCAGGTGAGAATGTTGACGAGCACAAGGCTGGAGATCATTATGTCAGGCTGATTGGGTTAGAATGGCAGACTTGACATGTTAAAAGGAGGGTGAAGGCTTCAGGGCGTCCAAGAAAGTCCAGCAAGCGCCAGGATCGTCTCCTAAGAGGATTCAGCTGCGGGATCGGAGTGTCACCAGTGCAGAGCTTGCTCAGGAATGGCAGCAGGCAGGTGTGAGCGCATCTGCACGCACAGTGAGGACAAGACTTTTGGAAGATGGCCGGGTGTCAAGAAGGTCAGCAAAGAAGCCACTTCTCTCCAGAAAAAACATCAGGGACAGATTGATCTTCTGCAGAAAGTATAGTGAATGGACTGCTGAAGACTGGGCAAAGTCATATTCTCCGATGAAGCCCCTTTCCGATTGTTTGGGGCATCTGGAAAAAGGCTTGTCCGGAGAAGAAAAGGTGAGCGCTACCATCAGTCCTGTGTCATGCCAACAGTAAAGCATCCTGACACCATTCATGTGTGGGGTTGCTTCTCATCCAAGGGAGTGGGCTCACTCACAATTCTGCCCAAAAACACAGCCATGAATAAAGAATGGTACCAAAACACCCTCCAACAGCAACTTCTTCCAACAATCCAATAACAGTTTTGTGAAGAACAATGCATTTTCCAGCACGATGGAGCACCGTGCCATAAGGCAAAAGTGATAACTAAGTGGCTCGGGGACCAGAATGTTGAAATTTTGGGTCCATGGCCTGGAAACTCCCCAGATCTTAATCCCATTGAGAACTTGTGGTCAATCCTCAAGAGGCGGGTGGACAAACAAAAACCCACTAATTCTGACAAACTCCAAGAAGTGATTATGAAAGAATGGGTTGCTATCAGTCAGGATTTGGTCCAGAAGTTGATTGAGAGCATGCCCAGTCGAATTGCAGAGGTCCTGAAAAAGAAGGGCCAACACTGCAAATACTGACTCTTTGCAGAAATGTCATGTACAGTAATTGTCGATAAAAGCCTTTGAAACGTATGAAGTGCTTGTAATTATATTTCAGTACATCACAGAAACAACTGAAGCAAAGATCTAAAAGCAGTTTAGCAGCAAACTTTTTGAAAACTAATATTTATGTAATTCTCAAAACTTTTGGCCACGACTGTACATAAATGAAAACACAACACTTAACACAATTGTCCTTAAAGTTAAAAAAGTCTATTCGTTTTCCAGCTACTTACAACAAAGCAAAGTATTTTAAATATGTCTTTTTATTATATATGTTTCTTAAATGACAGGACAGTCCTTTTAATATGACATCCGGCTAAAACATTACATTCATTTCACATGTAGTTTTTATGGCTTACATTTATTGACAGAAGTGAATACTTACTGCACACTTAGAGATCTGCAGACGTCAGCAAGACAATCTCAGAATTATTGTAATACAATGTAAAAAGGCAAATATGCCAAAGATACTCTAAGGTGAAAATCACAAAAGTTGCATAAAGCACAGCCACTGTTTTAAAGCTGTATTTTAGGAAAAGCCTGAACTAGTAGTTAGCTAAACTGTAATACGTTTTATTTTTCCCATTCAAGTTCAACCAATCTATGTTTATGTAGCGGCCTTAAAATAATCAGTCTAAACTGTTTATGCAACCGGCCACACCAGGCCATATATCACCCCAAAAGCAGAAGAAAATTATGTTTTGCAAAATAAAATGAAGCTATAATTACTACATTGTGACAGTAGTTTCCTGACAAGTAAACATCTTTCAGGCTTCCGTAAAACATAGATTATTGAATACTGGAGTAGTAAAACATGCTGCACGAAAATTATCTATTGCTTTACACTAATCACACTGCATAAGCACACGATAAAAAAGTCACATTACTGAAGCTCACAACTGCAAAAGACAAGTTCAAACATTTAACAAACCATTTCTCTCACAGAAAGCTGCTTGAATAAAGATCTGGTAAAGTATAACAGTGAATTCTATAGACCTTTTGTTGAATTATCTATGAACCACAGAAGGTTTAGTATAAAGTATAACACAGTGTTTTCACTTGAAGGGACTGATGTTGAATTGTACCATGAAAGAAAATTCTAAATGTACTTTGCATTAGTTGTTTTGGAACAGCAATATAATTTTACATACTGACATTGTGCATAAACACAATACAGTAAAATTGTGAAATATTATTAGAAATTAAAATAACTGTTTTCTACATGAATATATAGTAAAATAGAATTTATTTCTGTGATCAAAGCTGAACTTTCAGCATCATTCCTCCAGTCTTCAGTGTCACATGATCTTCATAAATAATTTTAATATGTTGATTTGGGGCTCAAGAAACATTTATTATTATTATCAATGTTAAAAACACTTGTGCTGACTCAAAATTGGGATAGACTATCATTCAAAAGCAAGGTCTAAGTATGATTGACACTGAAGACTGGAGTAATGATGCGGAAAATTCAGCTTTGACCACAGAAATAAATTACATTTTACCATATATTCACATAGGGAACACTTAATTTGAGCTTTAATAATATTTCACTATTTTTACAGTATTGTTCATCAAATAAATGCAGCCTTGGAAAGCAGAACAGACTTCTTTCAAAAACAATTGAAAATCTTAATCCTTTCAAAATTCTGGCCCCCTGCATATGGTTAGAAACAATGTGATTTCAATTGACCAGAAACATCACAAGCTGGATTTTATGAAATGGTCCAAATACATAACAATTAAAATGAACATTGGTCAATTCACACATATGATATTTGCAAACAAAAAATGATCAGGAAACCATTCTATTATAAGCAAAGTGATCTAGTTTTGACATTGCATGAGTTCAGTGTGTAGACATGGTGCAAATACAGGCCTCTAATGCATCAGGTTCAGGCACAGATCTGGAGTTTTAGCCTCGTTTACTCACTAAAGGATCAGGCGTCTACCCGTTTTAACAGAGGAGTGGCAGTTTAGTGTGTTAGCAGAAGGATAGTGCCAGCAGTTTGTGGTTTTAGAACCCAGATTCTATGCTGAGAGAGCGTCGGGTCACGTGTCTGATCTCTCCCTTCTTATACTCATGGAAGGGTGTCTGATACTTGGCCAGCATCTTCAGCATGAGTCTGAAGTTCAGCCACCACTGCGTCTTGGGCATCCGGTGTCTGCAGGGCGAGAGGAACGCTTTATTGATAGAAGAAAGAGCGGAGCAACAGAAAAGGACAGCAGTTTGTGAGTGTTTTACCTTGTTTTTCTCATTAGACTACCACGCGGTTGTCAGTGCTAGGAAACTCTGTTTCATTTACTGTGTTTTTTACCGTGGTAAAGATGTGCTGAAGTGGTGTTTGTTCTCGCGTTTGCCTATCGTGAGACTCCCCAGTTTCGGTCTACTAAATAGTAAGACGTGGCCAGCTGATTTCAACAACAAGTACTCAGGCAAATATTAAAGTGGTAGCATTCGTAGAGCACACACTGTATGTAGGAGGCAGGCCTATCTAAAAAATCTACTGCCTGTCCCTCTGACCTCTACTACTTCTTCACTCTCTATTCACTCTCCAGTTGGTCTCTTTAACTGCCAGTCTGCTGTTAACAAAGCAGATTTCATTTCTTCTGTAGCTACTCATTCAGGTCTCAACCTCATGGCACTGACTGAGACTTGGATCAAACCTGAAGACATTGCCATTCCCGCAGCCCTCTCCACTAATTTCACTTGTTCCCACAACCCTCTTACGACGGGGAGGGGTGGAGGTACTGGTCTCCTTATCTCAGAATAATGGAAATTTGATCTTCTACCATCTCCTTCAGGTAACAGTTCATTTGAATCACATGCAATTACGGTAACCCACCCTGTTAAAATCCACCTTGTGGTCGTTTATCATTCCCCAGGTCAACTGGGAAACTTCTTGGAGGAGTTGAATGTGTTACTATCAAACTTTCCTGAAGATGAAACTCCTCTGGTACTGCTTGGTGACTTCAACATCCACCTAGATAAACCCCAGGCTGCTGACTTCAACCCCTTGCTCTCCTCATTTGATCTCAAGAGAGCGACTCACAAATCTGGCAACCAACTGGACCTCATCTACACGCGCTGGTGCTCCGTTAACAACACTTTAGTTGCTCCACGTCCTCATAACTTCTAACCTCACACTTCAGTGTTTCCCACAGCCTTACACTAAATTTGTGGCGGCACTCCCCTGCCCCAATATATACAGTACAGACCAAAAGTTTGGACACACCTTCTCATACAAAGAGTTTTCTTCATTTTCATGACTATGAAAATTGTAGAGTCACACTGAAGGCATCAAGGGCTATTTGAGCAAGAAGGAGAGTGATGGGGTTCTGCGCCAGATGACCTGGCCTCCACAGTCATCGGACCTGAACCCAATCGAGATGGTTTAGGGGTGAGCTGGACCGCAGACAGAAGGCAAAAGGGCCAACAAGTGCTAAGCATCTCTCGGGGAACTCCTTCAAGACTGTTGGAAGACCATTTCAGGTGACTACCTCTTGAAGCTCATCAAGAGAATGCCAAGAGTGTGCAAAGCAGTAATCAAAGCAAAAGGTGGCTACTTTGAAGAACCTACAATATGACATATTTACAGTTGTTTCACACTTTTTTGTTATGTATATAATTCCATATATATTTCCACATGTGTTAATTCATAGTTTTGATGCCTTCAGTGTGACTCTACAATTTTCATAGTCATGAAAATAAATAAAACTCTTTGAATGAGAAGGTGTGTTTTGGTCTGTACTGTACATATATATGCAAATACATTTTCTGCCAGCAGGAGGCGCTTTAAGAGCGGGAGAGGTAGAGGTTTCTCCGGTAATGGCTGCAAAGCACCGCTGACCTCACAAACGCTGCCTTACCAAGTATTACATGCAAGATGAATTGAAAATGAAATCGAAAATTACAGTCTGTTTCTTTCTGAAATACAGTCATATAAAAACACCTGCATCAGTTTTTGATTTTGAAACGTGTAGTGCTCATGTTTATTCAATGAAGTCAAAGCCTTTTGGAAAATCTATTTGTGGCGGGCAGTTTTGATATTGTGAGACTTGGATCAATAAAATCGATGAGACAAATAAATCACTGTATGGGAAACCCTTCACTTACTCCTGAAGCGGCACACACTCCACCGCAGTTCACCTTTCGACAGAACCTACGCTCACTCTTTGCTCCACTCTAACCTCTTGCTTGGACAACTTTTTTCACTGTCTAGACCAGCATGCACTACCCCATCTGCCCCCTGGCTGTTCGAAGTTCTCCGTGAACATCGCTCTAAACTCAGGGCTGCAGGGAGGAAATGGCATAAATCAAGAAACTCTACCGACCTCAGTGTGTATCAGTTTCTTCTCTCTTCCTTCTCTGTAAATGTCTTCACTGCTAAAACATCCTACTACAACAACAAAACTAACCACTGTTGTGACGCTCGGACACTCTTCAAAACTTTCTCTTCTCTTCTTAATCCGCCTCCACCTCCTCCTTCATCGATTCTTACAGCCGACAACTTTTCAGTTTTCTTCACAAATAAGACAAGAACCATCAGTGACCAATTCTCCACACCGCAGACTGATGATAACTTCTTAACAACTAATGCACACTCTCCCTCCTTCTCTCCACTCTCAGAGACGGACGTCGCCAAACTTATCCTGTCCAATCATCCTACTACTTGTCCACTTGATCCTATCCCCACTCATCTCCTTCAAACGATCTCTTCTTTTCCCTAAACATTTCCCTAAGCATTTAAACAGGCTCGGGTAAGCCCACTGCTAAAGAAACCATCTCTAAATCCAGCGCTTCTAGAAAACTACAGACCTGTATTCCTTCTTCCATTCATTGCAAAGACACTAGAGTGAATTGTGTTTAACCAACTCTCTATGTTTCTTGTACAGAAAAACCTCCTGGACAGCAACCAATCTGGCTTCAAAAGTGGCCACTCAACTGAGACTGCCCTGCTCTCGGTTACTGAAGCCCTACGACTGGCAAGAGCAGCTTCAAATTCCTCAGTACTCATCTTACTGGGCCTGTCTGCTGCTTTTGACACAGTTAATCACCAGATTCTCCTGTCCACCCTAAGAAAGATGGGCATCTCTTGAACCGCACTCCTGTGGTTTAAGTCCTACCTCTCCAGTAGATCCTTCAGGGTGTCTTGGAGGGGTGAAGTTTCTAAGTCACAACTTCTTGCTACTGAGGTTCCTCAAGGCTCAGTACTTGGACCACTTCTCTTCTCCATCTACATGATGTCTTTGTCATTCAGAAGCATGGCTTTTCTTATCACTGCTACACTGATGACACTCAACTCTAATTCTCATTTCAACCAGATGACCCGACGGTAGCTGCTCGCATTTCAGCCTGCCTGAGTGACATTTCTAACTGGATGAATGACCATCGCCTTCAGATTAACCTTACTAAGAAAGAACTTCTGGTGGCTCCAGCTAACCCATCGTCTCATCACTACTACTCTATACAGCTGGGTTCGTCAACCATAACTCCTTCCAGGACAGACCTCAGAGTTTTGATCTATCATCAGTTAAGCTTCACAGTCCATATTGCTACAATGACCCGGTCCTGCAGATTTGAGTACATCTTTGCTTAAATTGAAAATTATGATCTTATTGGTTGATATTAACTGGTTGTACAAGTAGTATGTGTAGAACTATGTAGTACGCACAGTAAAAAATTTAACAAAAGATGTACAGCTACTTTTTATATTATATAGTTCAGTTTATCTTGCATGAAATATCTACTGTACTTTGTTCTTTTTTCTCTTCTTTATTCTATTTTCAAATCTCTTTTGTTAGTTTATTATATTATATTACTTATATTGTGTGGGTATGTCCTTAAAACAATATTGTTTCTGTTTGTTGTTACACATTATATCACACATATGTAAGATGCATGTGACAAACTGTGTGTTCTGTGTGAAATTGTTAGTCACTCACTCAAAGTCCGTATGTTCCTTCAGCTCAGTGACGGGACTGAAGGTCAAAACCTTCTTATACAGGCCGACCACACAGGCTGTGTCCGAGGTGTTCGCAAACACACGACCTACAGACACAAACACAGTTTCAGGGATTTAATTCTGTCGTCTGACTAAATCCCACTGGCTTCAGCAGGAAAACAACAGTAAACTTGATCCCCTCCATTACAGTGATTTCAGAACATCACAATCAAAACTTGTCACCTGACGTGAATTTAAAGTCTGAAGGATTTACTTAGTTTTTAACATGCAAAAAACCTCTCACCTTGTCTAAAATTGTCGGCCATCTTCTCAGTCAGCCACTGCACTGCTCGGACGCCCAGTTTAGTGCCATAGTTTCTGTCAAAGGGTGTTGGTCCTCCACCCTATTAATATCAGAAAAAAAACATCAAAAATTGACGCTTTTATAATTAATGCATGTTTAGAAATAAAACTCATATTTTTTAATATTTGATGCACTAACGTTTTTTGAATACCTGATGATTATGAATTCTGGTTTAGTTGCAAGAAATAAAATATAATGAACCGAATCAGACTATTATTTAGTTTAGCAATATGTGATCACCAAGCTCTCTAGAGAATTTAAGTCTGTTGTGTGCTTCAAATGAAGATCTTAGAGGATGATTTACAGGCTGATGCTGGAGCACTGCTCCCTTTCAGTGAGGATGCTGCTTTTATGAAGTAGAAATCAAGGGATCTGAGTCAAAAGTTGTTCAAATGAGTTCAGTGATGAAGCATGAGTCTGTACCTGCTGCAGGTGTCCCAGGACATTGACCCTGCAGTCGAAGACGCCTTTACCCTCGGCTGAGTAGAGCTTATAGATGAAATCAGTGGTGTAGTACTCATGACATTTCTCATTTCTGTAAACAGAGCAGTTGTACATTCATCAAGCTGCATGAGCATAAGCTGCACAGTCTCAAACATAAAGTCACAAAATAAAGGAATAGTTCAACAACAAAGAAAAAAACCAATACAGAAAAGTAGATGAGTTTGTTTCTTCATCAGGTTTGGAGAAATGTAGCATCGCATCAGTTTCTCATCAATGGATGCTCTGCAGTGAATGGGTGCCGTCAGAATGAGAGTCCAAACAGCTGATTAAAACATCACAATAATCCACAGCAGTCCATCAGTTAACATCCGGAGAAGACAAATGCTGAAACAAATCCAGCATTAAGACGTTTTTAACTTTAAACTGTCGCTTCTGGCTAAAATATGAGTCTATAATCAATAAAAAACGCTTCCTCCTGTGAAAAAGTGCATCTGCAGTTTGTCTCTCATGTTAAAATCCACACACACTTATTTGTTTAGAGCTGTATTGGCTTGTAAACGCTGCTCGATCTGAACAGATTTCTCTCCAGATTTAGAGCAGAAAACCTTTTCACTAAAGGAAGCATTATTATGGATTATGGACTTGTATTTTAGCCGGAAACAATGTTTTAAACGTCTTAATGTTGGATTTGTTTCTTACAATCACAGCTTTTGTGTTCTCCAGATGTTAACTGATGGACTGCTGTGGATTATTGTGATGTTTTTATCAGCTGTTTAGACTCTCATTCTGACGGCACCCTTTCACTCCAATGTTGAGGAAGTGATGTAATGCTACATTTCTCCAAATCCGATGAAGACACAAATTCATCTACATCTTGGATGGCCTGAGGCTGAGCAAAAATTTTAAGGAAATTAACATTTTTGAGTGAACTATTCTTTTAAAAAGTATTTAAAGAAATACAAATTGTTTCATTATTCATACATTTTAATAAGCTGATTCAAAATGTAATTACTGACATAAACATCATGTTGTGAGTCATTCATAACTAAAAGCCTTTTACATCAAGAAACCTGGCATTGTATATTACAATATATATATATATATATGCTTTGTCTTTGACTAATTGCTTTTGTTCCTTTTCTGTAAATTGCTTTGGATAAAAAAGGTTTAAAATGTAAAGGTTTAAATTCCAACTCAACCCACATGAGATATTTATACTATTTAAGTTATTTTTATGCCTAGACTAGACCTGGATATAAATATGTAATTCATTTTGTGATTGCAATGATGCAACAAATACAATTCTTAGTCGTTTTATAGAATTAAATAAAAAATAATTATTTAACAACCAGTCAAAAGTTACAATTATCAAAATGATTTCTAAAAATCATGTGACACTGAAGACTGGAGGAATGATGCTGAAAATACAGCTGCACATCACAGGAATAAATTACAGTTTAACAGATATTCCCATAGAAAGCAGTTAATTTAAATCATAATAATATTTCACAATTTTCACCTTAGTTTTATTAAATAAATGCAGCCTTATTGAGCAAAAGAGACTTAAAAAAGCATAATGTTTACTCCTATTTTGACTGGTAGTTTAGATCCTTAGAAATTCTGTGATGTAGATAAAGATGCAATAATTTAAAAACCTACAAATATGTTGCAGACCAACAAAGGCTGACAAATTTACCTCAGCACCAGTCCTCTCTGAATGTCCTTCTTCATTTTCTCTGTCAAATGCTCCACATTGGTCTAAAAGAAAAGAGAGAAAGTTTCTTAATATCCTAAAAAACAGCATTTATTCTTATGTTATGTTATGTTATGTTATTCACCTTGAGGTCATTAATGGTGAATGGCTCCTCAAAAATGTAAGCGGCGTCCGCACCGACGGCGATTCCTGTGGTGGTTGCCAGATAACCGCAGTATCCCCCCATCGTCTCCACCACAAAGACCCTCCTCTTGGTCCCTGTGGCCGACTGCTTGATCTTATCACAGCTCTTTATAAAACAAAGACACACTTCAGATCAATAACTGGAGAATGGAATAACACAAACTGCATCTTTATCAAAAGCTTATATGATAAAGAGAGTAAGATTTGACAGATGAACGCTCTGCTTCAAAACGTAATACTCTAATGTGCATAAAAGTTCGTTTACATTTTAAATATATCAGATGCATTTGTACAAAGCGACTACGAAGCATACAGGAATGCTTCATGCATTCCCTGAGAACCGAACCTATGACTTTGCAAAATACACAGGAGCAATTTTATTTATGCGTTTATTTATTTATCATTTTACGCCATATCAGCAAACTTCATAGCAAACTCAAGAATAATAAAATGTAAAATAGTCTTAATAACAATCCTTTGATTGATCGAATACAATATATATAAAAATAATAATATAATTTTTTTTTTTTTAAATAAAATCTTTCAAATTGATATTTTATAAAAATACATAAAAATATTAAGTCATATTGTCTGTTTTTTATTTACTGTTTTTGCATTTATAATTGCCATTACTCTGACTCTGTCTGTTATTTTGGGTGCATTTTTTCTCAGTCGTATTGCATTGTGGGATTTATTGCCCTTATTGTCTGAAAATGATGCATGCACAAGGCAGAAGAAGGCATCATAGACAGCATCATATTCATGCTACCTATTTTTTGGAAAAGCATTTGCATTTAATGCATTTATGATGCCCTAAAATGCAGCCTATGTAGCAGGGTTATTATAGTTAACTAAAAATATAAAAAAAAATGTATAACTGTTAACTTTTCCAGTGACGTTTTTCAAGCCACGTTTAGATTTAATAAAATGCAGAGAGAGTGAATCTAAAGGATCATCGAAGAGTGACCTGTACTCACGGCCATCGCTGCGTTCACCGCAGTATCGCTGCCCAGACTGAAGTCCGTCCCTGGCACGTTGTTGCTGATGGTGGCAGGGATGATGCACATGGGAATACATAATTCATCATAGCTTCCTCTTGCTTCCACCAACTCCAGTATGCCCTCATATGCCTGGACGTGATAGAAAATACACTCAGACATCATCACGAGCAGCTCGGAAACTCTCTAATATCTCATTCTGTGTTTCATGGAAGATAACACAGGTTGGAAATGATGACAAAATTGTCATTTGTTGTGAGCACAAACCCTTAACTGTTATAACAATAGCCAAAAATACATACAGTAGTATGGGTCAGCCAAAAATCATTAGGATATGAAGTAAAGATCATGTCCCATGAAAATATCTCGTAAATGTTCTATTGTAAATACATCAAAACTTAATTTTTGAATGGTAATATGCATAGCTAAGAATTCATTTGAACAACTTTTAAAGATTCATTCTCTCAATACTATGATTTTGTTGCACCCTCAGATTCCAGATTTTCACATAGTTGCATCTCAGACAAATATTGTTCTCCTAACAAACCATACATCAATGGAAAGATTTATTCAACTTTAATATGATGCATAAAAAAATGTGGTCTGAGGTTTGTGGCTGAGCTACTCATTTAAGTGCATCACAATTTTTTTCCTCTGTACCTCAAAACCACCAACGACGAGCAGTGACTGGATCCTGAACCTCTTGAGATTTTCCACTAGCTTCTCCATGCAGGTGCTTGGGAGGGTTCTGGACAATATTGCGGGTACAAAAGCTCAGTTTCAAAAATGAGAGATTGGGTGAGAATGCATTGATTATTAAAGGTGACTGACCGTTTAGTTCCCAGCAGAGAGCCGCCCTGACCTGTCCAGCCGGCCACCTGACTCCACATCGCTTCATTCACCTGTGACACCACAGCGAATTCATGCTGTTACTTCATTCATATTAATATAATCATTACTGTTATTGAGAACAGAGAGACAAGGGGGGGGGGGGGGGGCAGGCCTGCTTTATTCTTATTTAAAGCCTTGTAATGCAGAAAACGTCAAAATAAAAGTCTGGTTTAACTCGGAATGTGACAGAAATATATTGCTATTTTACCGCAGAATGTACTTCTCAAAGATATAATATTATTATTTATTGTTTAATATCAGATTTTCATCTTAACAGCTGTTTTTGCCATGAAACAAAAGGAACTGCTACTTTTTAAAAAATCTGATTATATTTTAAAATATTAATTAAATCGATAATAATGCCTTAAATTGATTACAAACATTTTTGATAATAAATTTGTATTAAATCTTAAACCCAGAAAAATTAAAAAACCAGACAATTTCTGAAAAATAATAATAATAATAAAAACATTAGGGCACTGTTATTTACTAAGATTTTTTTTACATAAATTATTAAATTGTTATTGTTTTATGAATTCACTTGATTAGACGTGTTAGACTACAAGAGTCCAGAAAAAATATAACAGAAAAACAAAAAATTGATGTTAGAAAATATGACAAGTATAATTGGGCCTTGAAAATGTAATTAAAAATGCAATAATGGTGTTACGTTTCAAGATTGTAATTAATTAGACATGCTTTTTGATTACTAAAATTTAAATTTCAAAATGAACCAAGTACAATAAAAACAGAATGGTACAGTACAAAAAAATAAAATGGATTTCATAGGCTCTACTTACATTTGTACATAAATTTGTATATATATTTTCTGAGTACTTCCTTTGTATAAAAGACAACTGTAAACTCTATTATACTATACATATACATATACATACTGTACACTACCGCTCAAACGTTTGAGATCAGTAAGTCTTGTATTGTTGTTTTAAAGAATTCTCTTCTGCTAATCAAGGCTGCATTTATTTGATCAAAAATACAGAAAAAAAAACAAAACAAAAATTATTACAATATAAAATAATGGTTTCTATTTTAATATACTTTAAAATATAATTTATTTATATAATGCAAAACTGAAATTCCATATATATATATGTTAAAGAGTAACTAAACCCTAAACCAACTTTTTTTAGTTAATGATCTATAAGAATGGGGCTTTATTAGTGCTGTTCATTGATTCGAGTAACTTTTTTGACATTTGAGTATAAAGAGTTTTAATTCTACAATATATGGTGTAAAAACGTCTGAGTGCTGCCCTCTTCAGGTTGAACGGTGGCTACTGCAGGTGATTTTTCCTATTGGATGTTGCGGTGGCAAGTGACGTAAGCGGTTTCCAGCTCACCACGCCCCTTGGTACGAGCTACCACGCCCCTGGCAGTATAAAACCATCTTGTTCCGTCAAAATTACTGTAGTGAGTCAGGAGTTGGAATTGCGAGTATTGAAAACGACCAGGATAGACATAGCATCTATTTAGCATAGCATTTATATAGTTATTTAGATTATTTCGTGTAGCCTACGTAGTTAATTAGGATAGTTGTTAGTGTAACGTTAGTATTGTTAGAAGCATAGTTAGTTAGTAGCATAGTATTGCATCAGTTAAGATAGCTTCAAGTTGGTGTAGATTTATCTGTATTTAGTACAGTGTTCAGGATGGTACGTAGGTGTAGTGTTGCTGGTTGCGACAGCACTGCTGGAGTGCATTAGGCGCCAGTGGTTGTATGCACTTGGCCTGGAAGACCGCGAGTTCCCGCCTAGAGCTGGAGTGTGCAAACTGCATTTTACGCGGGATTGCGAGGTGGAAATGGGCTTCTCCACACAGCTCGCGCTGAAAAGCGACGCGGTGCGGGAGTTAAGATCGCAGTTTGAGCCAGCGGCTCGAATTGATATGAACAGACACCTCGACATCCTCCACTTCAGGTGCACCTCTGTTGCAAAGCTACTTGCGTCCCTACAGTCACTCTACATTTTAGCGACTCTGACAGCAGCTGTCAATCAATCCGTCACTGCGGGTCTCAGGTTCACGCCCCATGCGCTCAGCCCCGCCCTCGGTTCACCCCCTCTATCTCCGCTGTGCTCTGCACACTTTTCAGCATTTTTCAAATATTGCCAGTGGGTGGAGTCAGGCTCTGACCAGGGGTTTAGTTACCCTTTAAATAGTTAAAAACTACTAAAATGACAAAAGCACAAAACACAACTACAAAAACTTCAACTAAAACAAAAATAGGAAATATTAAAAAAAAATCTTCAAAATATATATATTTTTATATATAACCATAGTATCTAAATGATGTTAAAATAACCGTTTATTAATTAAAACCATAATAAATGATCCTAAACTAACACAGGTTCAGTCATGGGTCAGTCTCCCAACACTGATAAACTGATAGAGGATAGCTCAGGAATCATTCAGATGAGTTCTCTGTTACCGCTCCATTGGCCAGACCATCGAAGCCATCGTTGACGATGTAGACCCGGTGTCCTGTGGCCAGACCGACCCTCACAGCTGACCGCACCGCAGCGTTCATCCCCGCGGCCGGAGCGCCCACGTTTAGGATGGCAATCGAGTACTGGCTCTGAGGAAAACAGACAGAAACCGCTCAGACAGAATGGATTTACAGATAACCAACCCATCACTTTGCCCTAACAGTCGCTCTCTTCTAATGGGTCTATGGAGGACCTGCGTTTCAAGATATGGTGAAACACTGTTGATACGATATAATAGGAGTGCATATACATATGCAGTATTTTACCTTTATCTTGAGAAAGTCCTATTAGTGTTTCTCATTCTCAAATGAACATGATAAATCAAGTGAATGAAGATAAATGTATTCATTTATGTAGTTTAAAAACAAAGTATCGTGTGTCAGCTCACAGTACCCTCGTGCAAGTTTTAGATTAGGATTTTATGATCCATATGTGACCCTGGACCACAAAACTAGTAATAGGGGTACATTTTTCTAGATTGAGATTTAGGATCTGATAACGTTTGGCCGAGATACAACTATTTGAAAATCTGGAAAAGTATTGAGAAAATCAACTTTAAAATTGTCCAAATTAATTATTATTACTAATTATAGGATTACTAAACAAAAATTTAGTTTTTAGATATTTATGGTTTAGGAAATTTAAAATATCTTTATGGAAACATGATCTTTACTTAATATCCTAATGATTTTTGGCAAAAAATAAAATACAAAACTGTATATATATATATATATATATATATATATATATAACACAAAAAATACTAAAACTGAACTGAAAAATGCACACAACAAAACTGCAAAAACTTTTACTAAAATTGCTTGTGTGTGTGTTTTGTGTGTATAATGCTGTAAAATCAGTGTTAAAGTGTTGATGTGTTACCGGGACCGCAGCAGGTTTCTGATAAGCCAGCAACTTATAAATGTTCCAGTTGTTCTCAAAACTCCTGTAAACAACATTATGTGATTCTTCATTACTCATTTATGTGGAAAACAATCATCTGAAACTCTGACCTCTGCAGGTTTATCTATTAATAAACACAGGTAATGATAATGTGAATCTCTCACCTGCCACGTAACTGGATGGCATCTTCAAAACGCTTTTCATTCATGGCCTTCTGAACCTCTTTAGTCTTTAACAAACAGAATTAATTACTTGAGATTATTTGAGACTGTTTGTCAAATTCATTAATGTGTTTCACGTGAACTGCTTCGTATATTAAAAGACTTTCAGAAAATATTTGAAGATGATCTTACCCAACTTAAGTAATTATATTTTATTAACAACTGATAAAAGCACAACACAAAAATATTAAAACTTAATAACTTTACATGAATATTAATACAAACTATAGGGAGCACTGTACAATAATGTTTTATTTGTTAACATTAGCTACCTATATTCGTTAACATAAATTAACAATGAAAAAAGAATTTTAGGTCATGTTAATTTTTAACATTTACTAAACATTATTAAAATCAAAAGATGGATCTGTTTGGTTTATCAAAATGATTAATTTTTTTTGAAGATTATCCGAGCCAATTTTGACGAAGTTTCGCCATAACAATTGCAGTCAACATAAAAATCAATTATAATAATTATAACAATTATAATAAAATCAAACAAAAGAAAAGAAAACAAAACAAAACAAAGTAAAATAAAATAAAACTAAGTAAAACAAAACAAAGTAAAGTAAAGTAAAATAAAATAAAATAAAATAAAATAAAATAAAATAAAATAATAAAGACCATAAGAGCTAAAAAACAGTTTGCTGAACTGCTGAAGACTCACCATCTCCACTGCCTCTATTAGTGGGAGATGCACAACCTGGTTTCCTGATTGGCCGATCACACAGGCAGGAGTGTCTGGCCCCGCCTCCAGCAGGGCCACCACGGCCTCGACACCCATCTTACTGCTCTACAGAACAAAAGACAGAAGATCATAACACCCAAAAACTTTCTTCAAGATCATGAAAACCGATAATCACGCCATGATTCTGCAGGTTTAATTGAAATGCTTTATTTACCAGCACTCTGTCGAAGGCTGAGGGCGTCCCGCCGCGCTGAACGTGACCCAGAACGGTGACCCGCGTGTCATATCCCAGCCGCGACACCACCAGCTGCAGCAATTACAAGTCACATGCTCCTTTATAATCATACACACTAGCTATACGTTCATCTAATGTGAGTAGCCTTATGTGCAGACACTTTTTGCTTTTTTAGCAATAGCATTTTTATTCCAAAAACTCAAAATTCTGAAACAAAAATATATATATATAAACTCAAATTCTAAAAAGAAAAAAATTGCAATATAATCTCAGAATTCTGAAAAAGAAGTAAAATTGCAAGATTTAAACTGAGAATTTCAAGAAAAAGTAAATTTGCAAAAAATAGTAATTCTGAGAAAAAAACAGTCAGAACTGCAAGATGTTTTTTTTTTTATATTCCAATAAGCTTCCATACTAAGATGGCATTTTAGTGCCACGTTGAAAAAATTTAAAGTCGTAATATTTAGAGAATAAAGTCGAAATATTATGAGAATAAAGTCAACAAACTTTGAGAATAAAGTCGAAATACTTTGAAAATAAAGTCGAAATATTACAAGAATAAAGTCGACAAACTTTGAGAATAAAGTTGAAATGTTTTGAGAATAAAGTTGAAATGTTTCGAAAATAAAGTTGAAATGTTTCGAGAATAAAGGTGAAATGTTTCAAGAATAAAGTCAAAATATTATGAGAATAAAGTCGACAAACTTCGAGAATAAAGTCAAAATACTTTGAGAATAAGGTTGAAATGTTTCGAGAATAAAGTTGAAATGTTATGAGAATAAAGTTGACAAATTTAGAGAATAAAGTCGAAATTACAAGAATAAAGTCGAAATACTTTGAGAATAAAGCCAAAATATTACGAGAATAAAGTTGTAATACTACGAGAATAAAATCAAAATGTTTTGAGAACTTAAATAGTAGAAACTAAAGTTATATTGTCTTTTCGCGTCCTAGCGGCTGCATCATCTTTTCACCGTTTTAAGGATTCGTGGAAACATCTTAATATCAAGTATAAGATATTTATTAACAGACTGAACAGGAACTTGTTATTAATATATTTATTTAAATAATGTTTTTCAAGCTCTTTAATGATCAGATCGCTGTATTTCTGTGAAACAATTCATTAAATGAAACCGTTTTCTTTGTGAAAATTCCAAATATGTGAAAATTAATTCTCGTAATATTTCAATTTTAATCTTGAAATATTTCAAATTTATTCTCGTAGTATTTTGACTTTATTCTCGTAATATTTTGACATTATTCTTGTAATATTTTGATTTTATTCTCGTAATATTTCGACTTTATTCTTGTAATATTTCGACTTTATTCTCGTAATATTTTTACATTATTGTCGTAATATTTGTACTTTATTCTTGTAATATTTAGACTTTATTCTCGTAATATTTTGACATTATTCTCGTAATATTTTGACATTATTCTCGTAATATTTTGACTTTATTCTTGTAATATTTAGACTATTCTCGTAATATTTCGACTTTATTCTTGTAATATTTTGACTATTTATCGTCATATTTTTACTTTATTCTCGTGATATTTTTACCCTTAATTATCGTAATATTTTGACCTTATACTCGTAATAATTCAACTTTATTCTCGTAATATTGTGACCATTCTCGTAATATTTTGACTTTATTAATATTTCGACTTTATTCTCGTAATATTTTTACTCTATTATCATAATATTTCGACCTTATACTCGTAATAATTCAACTTTATTCTCGTAATATTTTGACATTATTCTCATATTTAGACTTTATTCTCGTAATATTTTTACTTTATTCTCGTATTATTTTTACTTTTCTCATAGTATTTCGACATTATTCTCGTAATATTTTGACATTATTCTCGTATTATTTTTTCTTTTCTCGTAATATTTCGACATTATTCTCGTAATATTTAGACATTATTCTTGTATTATTTTTACTTTTCTCGTAATATTTCGACATTATTCTCATAATATTTTGACATTACTCTCATAATATTTAGACTTTATTCTCGTAATATTTCAACTTTATTTTCATAATATTTTGACATTATTCACGTAATATTTTGACTTTTTTCTTGTAATATTTCAACTTTATTCTCGTAATATTTTGATTTTATTCTCGTAACATTTAGACTTTATTCTCGTAATTTCATCTTTAATCAAAATATTAAGACTAATCTCGTAATCTTCGATTTTTTTTCTCAACGTGCCACTAAAACGTTGTTGTAACATACAAAGGAGCTTTAAACAATAAACAGAAAAATAACAGTGTTGCAAAATTCACTAATTATAAATTACTTTATATGACTTTATATCAACTTAATATCACTTCTTTTCTTTTTTCACATTTAATGCGAGTGAATTAATGGTGAATCTTATGAAAACACAGTTATAAGCTCACATCTTGTACGTAGTTGGAGGTGATGGGTTCACCGCTTTTGTTTATGGCTCCTTCAGCGATAATGACGATGTTCAGTCTGGATCCTTTACTGCGGCTCTGAAAACAAATGCAGCATTCTGTTAATACAGCTATACATTACTAAAACTGGACTGTTGTTATCGTCGTTGTTATTTCTGTCAGATCTGACCTTTAAACATGTTTGTGCAACCTAATGCAGTCAGGCTGATTTATTCATATTAAATCATATTTTTCATTTGCATAAAATTGATTCATTTAGTTTTTTTGTTTATTGAATATTATTTCGAATAATAAAAATACACTTAATTAATTGAAGTAAAGCAGAAATAAAATATAAATATCTGATGAAAACGTAAAAAATGTAAACGCTCAACAGATTACAAAATTCACATTCGATAAAAAAAAGTTTATGATATGGTATTAAATTACTTTCATGCTGCCTGATCTTTGTTTCCCTGGGTGTCCACTAGTGGGCTCACTTCCCCTTAGGCACCTCACCGTAGGCACTACAATTCCCACTAGCCTTGTCCCTTCATCACAGTAATTGCACTCCTGTTAATTGCACCAGGTGCCTTCATTTAATAGTCATTAGCCTCCCTATATTTACCAGTCTTTTCCTGTTGTCCGTATGGAGTCCTTGCCTTACGTGTCTTTACGTTTCCTTCCATACCCAGTCTTCTAGTCTCCCGAGTTCCTCGCTTTCCGAGTTCCTGTTCCCTTCCTGACCCTTCCGTGTTTGTTTATTTGGTTTATTTCTGGTTTTTACCTCAGCTTGTTTGGATTACGTTTTGGATTACCCTAATAAACATAAGACAAAAGTCGAGTCAGGTGCTCGTGGACCCTCCAGAGTCGAGTCAGGTGCTTGTGGACCCTCCAGAGTTGAGTCAGGTGCTCAGTGACCTTTCAGAGTCAGGGCTAGTCACCGTTGATCTTCCAGAGTCAGAGCTAGTCACCGTTGACCTTCCAGAGTCAGGGCTAGTCATCGTTGACCCTCCAGAGTCAGGGCTAGTCACCGTTTACCTTCCAGAGTCATGGCTAGTCATCGTTTACCTTCCAGAGTCAGGGCTAGTCACCGTTGACCTTCCAGAGTCAGGGCTAGTCACCGTTGACCTTCCAGAGTCAGGGCTAATCACCGTTGACCCTCCAGAGTCAGGGCTGGTCCCCGTTGACCTTCCAGAGTCAGGGCTAGTCACCAATGAAACTCCGGAGTCAAGCCAAGTCACCGGTGAAATTCATGGACAAAGGCAAGTCACCAATGATCTTCATGGGCAAAGTCCAGTCACCAGTACTCTTCATGAACAAAGTCAAGTCACCATTGATCTTCATGGGCAAGGTCAAGTCACCAGTGTTCTTCATGGGCAAGGTTAAGTCACCGACTATCTTCATGGGCAGAGGCATGTCACCATTGATCTTCATGAACAAATGCAAGTCACCAATGATCTTCATGAACAAAGGCAAGTCACCATTGATCTTCATGAACAAATGCAAGTCACCAATGATCTTCATGAACAAATGCAAGTCACCAATGATCTTAATGAGCAGAGTCAGGCCACCAATGATCTTCATGAGCAGAGTCAAGTCAGCATTGATCTTCTGGAATCCAGTCTAAACACCATGGGATTACCAGAGTCTCTCCACGTCTTTGTGGGACTACCAGAGCCTCCCCACGTCTCTGCTGAACTACCAGAGCCTCCCACGTCTCTGCTGAACTACTAGAGCCTCTCCTCGTCTCAGCTGAACTACAAGAGTCTCTCCTCGCCTCTGCGGAACTTCCAGAGCCTCGTCACGTCTCAACCGAACTCTCTGAGCGGTCGACTGATCCTGTCGTGGCCACGGAGGCTACCCTTAACTTGTTCATGTTCTCTGTTTAAGACTTGCTTAACCAGACTTGCTCTCCTGTTAATTCGATCCCACTGTGGTGGTCGTCTGCGCCACCCTGGTGGGCTTCTGTCTCGACCACACGGATGTGGTGGTCTTCTGCTCCGCCCTAGTGGGCTTCTGTCTTGACCACATGGAGGTGGTGGTCGTCTGCGCCGCCCTGGTGGGCTTCTGTCTCGACCACACGGATGTGGTGGTCTTCTGCTCCGCCCAGGGGGGCTTCTGTCTCGACCGCACGGATGTGGTGGTCTTCTGCGCCACCCTGGTGGGCTTCTGTCTCGACCACACGGAGGTGGTGGTCGTCTGCACTGCCCTGGTGGGCTTCTGTCTCGACCACACGGATGTGGTGGTCTTCTGCTCCGCCCTGGGGGGCTTCTGTCTCGACCACACGGATGTGGTGGTCTTCTGCTCCGCCCTGGGGGGCTTCGGTCTCGACCGCACGGATGTGGCGGTCTTCTGCGCCGCCCTGGTGGGCTTCTGTCTCGACCACACGGATGTGGTGGTCTTCTGCGCTGCCCTGGTGGGCCTCTGTCTCGACCACACGGATGTGGTGGTCTTCTGCGCCGCCCTGGTGGGCCTCTGTCTTGAACCACACGGATGTGGTGGTCTTCTGCTCCACCCTGGTGGGCTTCACGTTATGTCCTTCCTGGACTTGTGTTTGTTGTTGTTTTGTTTTCGATTTTTTTGTCTCTGTTTCCCCATTTTACCTGGCCCTCCGTCCCTCCCCCTGATCCTCAGCCGCTCCACCTCCCTCCTGGGTTCCTTGTCTTTGTCTTTCTCTCTATTTCCCTCTAAGGACCTGGCCCTCCGTCCCTCCCCCTGATCCTCCACCGGTCCACCTCCCTCCTGGGCTCCTTGTTTTTGTGTTTGCACTTCTTGTCTATGTTTCCCCATTTTACCTGGTTCTCTTGTCTCTGTTCCCCATTTTTCCTGGCCCTCCATCCCTCCCTCTGGTCCTCCGCCGCTCCACCACCCATCTGGTAGCCGCTCCGTAGAGGAAGGGGTAATGTCACGCTGCCTTATCTTTATTTCCCTGGGTGTCCACTAGTGGGCTCACTTCCCCTTAGGCACCTCACCGTAGGCACTACAATTCCCACTAGCCTTGTCCCTTCATCACAGTAATTGCACTCCTGTTAATTGCACCAGGTGCCTTCATTTAATAGTCATTAGCCTCCCTATATTTACCAGTCTTTTCCTGTTGTCTGTATGGAGTCCTTGCCTTACGTGTCTTTACGTTTCCTGCCATACCCAGTCTTCTCGTCTCCCGAGTTCCTCGCTTTCCGAGTTCCTGTCCCCTTCCTGTCCCTTCCGTGTTTGTTTATTTGGTTTATTTCTGGTTTTTACCTCAGCTTGTTTGGATTACGTTTTGGATTACCCTAATAAACATACCTGCTTTTGGATCTCTCTCTCCCTGTGTTTTACTGGGTCTCGAACGTAACAATTACTAAAACTATAATAAAACTATCAAATACAACCCGAATTCCGGAAAAGTTGGGACGTTTTTTAAATTTTAATAAAATGAAAACTAAAGGAATTTCAAATCACATGAGCCAATATTTTATTCACAATAGAACATAGATAACGTAGCAAATATTTAAACTGAGAAATTTTACACTTTTATCCACTTAATTAGCTCATTTAAAATTTAATGCCTGCTACAGGTCTCAAAAAAGTTGGCACGGGGCAACAAATGGCTAAAAAAGCAAGCAGTTTTGAAAAGATTCAGCTGGGAGAACATCTAGTGATTAATTAAGTTAGTTGATATCAGGTCTGTAACATGATTAGCTATAAAAGCTTTGTCTCAGAGAAGCAGAGTCTCTCAGAAGTAAAGATGGGAAGAGGCTCTCCAATCTGTGAAAGACCGCGTAAAAAAATTGTGGAAAACTTTAAAAACAATGTTCCTCAACGTCAAATTGCAAAGGCTTTGCAAATCTCATCATCTACAGTGCATAACATCATCAAAAGATTCAGAGAAACTGGAGAAATCTCTGTGCGTAAGGGACAAGGCCGGAAACCTTTATTGGATGCCCGTGGTCTTCGGGCTCTCAGACGACACTGCATCACTCATCGGCATTATTGTGTCAATGACATTACTAAATGGGCCCAGGAATACTTTCAGAAACCACTGTCGATAAACACAATCCGCCGTGCCATCAGCAGATGCCAACTAAAGCTCTATCATGCAAAAAGGAAGCCATATGTGAACATGGTCCAGAAGCGCCGTCGTGTCCTGTGGGCCAAGGCTCATTTAAAATGGACTATTTCAAAGTGGAATAGTGTTTTACATTTACATTTAATCATTTAGCAGACGCTTTTATCCAAAGCGACTTACAAATGAGAACAATAGAAGCAGTCAGGTCAACAAGAGAGCAACAACAGTATACAAGTGCCATGACAAGTCTCAGTTAGTCTAGTATAGAATGCGTAGGTAGGGTTTTTTTTTATTTATTTATTTTTTTTTTTTATTAAAAGACAAGAAAAGGAAAAGTGCTAGTGTTAGTTGGTTAAGTGCAGGCAAAAAAGATGAGTCTTTAGCTGTTTCTTGAAAATGAGTAAAGACTCAGCTGTACGAATTGAGATTGGGAGGTCATTCCACCAGCTGGGCACAGTCCAGGAAAAGGTCCGTGAGAGTGATTTTGAACTTTTTTGGGATGGTACCACAAGGCGTCGATCACTTGCAGAGCGCAAACTTCTGGAGGGCACATAAGATTTAACCAATGAGATTAGGTAAGTTGGTGCCGTGCCAGTGGTCGTCTTGTAGGCTAGCATCAGTACCTTGAATTTGATGCGAGCAGCTACTGGTAGCCAGTGTTACCTGATGAAGAGAGGAGTAACATGAGTTTTATGGTCAGACGAGTCCAAATTTGACATTCTTGTTGGAAATCACGGACGCCGTGTCCTCCGGGCTAAAGAGGAGGGAGACCTTCCAGCATGTTATCAGCGTTCAGTTCAAAAGCCAGCATCTCTGATGGTATGGGGGTGCATAAGTGCATACGGTATGGGCAGCTTGCATGTTTTGGAAGGCTCTGTGAATGCTGAAAGGTATATAAAGGTTTTAGAGCAACATATGCTTCCCTCCAAACAACGTCTATTTCAGGGAAGGCCTTGTTTATTTCAGCAGGACAATGCAAAACCACATACTGCAGCTATAACAACAGCATGGCTTCGTCGTAGAAGAGTCCGGGTGCTAACCTGGCCTGCCTGCAGTCCAGATCTTTCACCTATAGAGAACATTTGGCGCATCATTAAACGAAAAATACGTCAAAGACGACCACAAACTCTTCAGCAGCTGGAAATCTATATAAGGCAAGAATGGGACCAAATTCCAACAGCAAAACTCCAGCAACTCATAGCCTCAATGCCCAGACGTCTTCAAACTGTTTTGAAAAGAAAAGGAGATGCTACACCATGGTAAACATGCCCCGTCCCAACTACTTTGAGACCTGTAGCAGAAATCAAAATTGAAATGAGCTCATTTTGTGCATAAAATTGTAAACTTTTTCAGTTTAAACATTTGCTATGTTATCCATGTTCTATTGTGAATAAAATATTGGCTCATGTGATTTGAAAGTCTTTTAGTTTTCATTTTATTAAAATTTAAAAAATGTCCCAACTTTTCCGGAATTCGGGTTGTAAATGAACAGGAATACACATAAGAAACTAAAAATAATATAAATGACAAAAGCACATAAAACTACAGTCGTGGCCAAAAGTTTTGAGAATTACATAAATATTAGTTTTCAAAAAGTTTGCTGCTAAACTGCTTTTAGATCTTTGCTACAGTTGTTTCTGTGATGTACTGAAATATAATTACAAGCACTTCATACGTTTCAAAGGCTTTTATCGACAATTACATGACATTTATGCAAAGAGTCAGTATTTGCAGTGTTGGCCCTTCTTTTTCAGGACTGCTGCAATTCGACTGGGCATGCTCTCAATCAACTTCTGGACCAAATCCTGACTGATAGCAACCCATTCTTTCATAATCACTTCTTGGAGTTTGTCAGAATTAGTGGGTTTTTGTTTGTCCACCCGCCTCTTGAGGATTGACCACAAGTTCTCAATGGGATTAAGATCTGGGGAGTTTCCAGGCCATGGACCCAAAATTTCAACATTCTGGTCCCCGAGCCACTTAGTTATCACTTTTGCCTTATGGCACGGTGCTCCATCGTGCTGGAAAATGCATTGTTCTTCACCAAACTGTTGTTGGATTGTTGGAAGAAGTTGCTGTTGGAGGGTGTTTTGGTACCATTCTTTATTCATGGCTGTGTTTTTGGGCAGAATTGTGAGTGAGCCCACTCCCTTGGATGAGAAGCAACCCCACACATGAATGGTGTCAGGATGCTTTACTGTTGGCATGACACAGGACTGATGGTAGCGCTCACCTTTTCTTCTCCGGACAAGCCTTTTTCCCAAACAATCGGAAAGGGGCTTCATCGGAGAATATGACTTTGCCCAGTCTTCAGCAGTCCATTCACTATACTTTCTGCAGAAGATCAATCTGTCCCTGATGTTTTTTTTGGAGAGAAGTGGCTTCTTTGCGCTCACACCTGCCTGCTGCCATTCCTGAGCAAGCTCTGCACTGGTGACACTCCGATCCCGCAGCTGAATCCTCTTAGGAGACGATCCTGGCGCTTGCTGGACTTTCTTGGAGGCCCTGAAGCCTTCTTTATAAGAATTGAACCTCTTTCCTTGAAGTTCTTGATGATCCTATAAATTGTTGATTTAGGTGCAATCTTAGTAGCCACAATATCCTTGCCTATGAAGCCATTTTTATGCAACGCAATGATGGCTGCACGCGTTTCTTTGCAGGTCACCATGGTTAACAATGGAAGAACAATGATTTCAAGCATCACCCTCCTTTTAACATGTCAAGTCTGCCATTCTAACCCAATCAGCCTGATAATGATCTCCAGCCTTGTGCTCGTCAACATCCTCACCTGAGTTAACAAGACGATTACTGAAATGATCTCAGCAGGTCCTTTAATGACAGCAATGAAATGCAGTGGAAAGGTTTTTTGGGGATTAAGTTAATTTTCATGGCAAAGAAGGACTATGCAATTCATCTGATCACTCTTCATAACATTCTGGAGTATATGCAAATTGCTATTATAAAAACTTAAGCAGCAATTTTTCCAATTTCCAATATTTATGTAATTCTCAAAACTTTTGGCCATGACTGTAGAATAACATACATATTTATAAAACGCATTAAGTAAAATAAAATATTTAAAAAAATAATAAAACTGAATTAAAAATATTTTAAAGCTCAATAGAAATATACATAAAAATATGTAAATGACAAAATCACATGAAAAAATTATATAATATAAAATACGCTACTGAAGACTTGCCATCTCCAAATATAATTTTCATTAATTAAAATAAAACGGAAATAAAACATTTCTATAATTTGAAATATTTGCTGAAAACCTAAGAACTTGAAAAAATTATTAATTATTTTTTAATTACAGAAATAAAAGAGTATAGATACAGTACTAAATTACGAAAACTTAAAAAAAAACTAATAAAAATGACAAAAGGACATAAACAAATTAAACTAAATATTAAAATAAAGGATACTTCAAAATATTAATAAATATTAATAAATAAATAAAATATTATGATAGCACATAAAAAGCACAAAAATAACGGTGCTCTAATAACAAGTGACCAATTAATTACATGCAAAGCTGTAGCCAAGGTTTGAACATTAATGAGGTCTTGGGTGGAAAATTGTATCAGTTATTTATTATTCATGCAGCAATTCTTATTACTGTTATAGTTTTCATTAATAACTATTGCTATATAGATGATAACTTAGTATAGTGCTCTTAAGAATGTTTTTAGCATGACTGTGAAAATGTAACTTCTATACTGAACGAAATGGCATAGGCGAGTGTTCTTCTTCATGGTTAGTATTTGCACATTTCATTCTCTAACCCACAGATCTGTCTCAATCAATCCTTGTTCACTCCGCCAGCGTTTCGCAGCGATCTTAACATGCAGACACTCAAATGAGGAGTTTCAAATAACAAATTCATCAAATCAAATTATATTTCTGAGCATGAAAAATGTACAGAGGTTCAGACCTCATAGCTGGCTATGGGCATGATTACATGCTAATTGATGGCATTGATAAATCCACTCATGTGTCCCCATGTCTCACCTCTCCCAGCCGAGTGCACATGCGCTCTTCCCAGCCGTCCTCAGGAGGGGCTTCTGGGATAAAGAGCCAGTCGGCTCCAGACGCCAGAGCTGAAACCAGAGCTAGATACCTGCAGCAGAACACACACTGAAGTCAAAGCTTTGTTTGGTCAATCAACGTCAATTAACAGTGTTGGCATCAAGTCATTAAAATATAAAGATTAAATAACATATAAATAATAAGGCCCCTCTCACAACAAGAACGATAACTATAAAGATAACTATAAAGATAACGATATTAGCGTCCACACCAGCGAACGATATTGTTTTTGTGTATTCTAAGCAGACGCGCGTCTGCTGCTTTAAATTCTCTAGTTCATTAGTTCAGCTCTAGTTCAGCAGGATTGATTCTGATTGGTTGGCAATGTTTTTATCGTTCATCAGAAAAAAAAAAAGATTCTGAAAGTGATTCCAACGATATCATTTCTCTGTTAGTTGGGCCAGTGTGTGTTGTGATTGGTTAGCTGGGCCAGTGTGTGTTGTGATTGGATAGCTAGGCCAGTGTGTGTTGTGACTGGATAGCTGGGCCAGTGTGTGTTGTGATTGGATAGCTGGGCCAGTGTGTGTTGTGATTGGATAGCTGGGTCAGTGTGTGTTGTGATTGGATAGCTGGGTCAGTGTGTGTTGTGATTGGAAAGCTGGGCCAGTTTTCATTGTCATTGGATAGCTGGGCCAGTGTGTGTTGTGATTGGATAGCTGGGCCAGTGTGTGTTGTTATTGGATAGCTGGGCTAGTTTGCGTTGTCATTGGATAGCTGGGCCAGTGTGTGTTGTGATTGGATAGCTGGGCCAGTGTGTGTTGTGATTGGATAGCTGCGTCAGTGTGTGTTGTGATTGGATAGCTGGGTCAGTGTGTGTTGTTATTGGATAGCTGGGCCAGTGTGTGTTGTGATTGGATAGCTGGGTCAGTGTGTGTTGTTATTGGAAAGCTGGGCCAGTTTTCGTTGTCATTGGATAGCTGGGCCTGTCTGTGTTGTGATTGGATAACTGGGCCAGTGTGTGTTGTGATTGGATAGCTGGGCCAGTGTGTGTTGTGATTGGATAGCTGGGCCAGTGTGTGTTGTGATTGGATAGCTGGGCCGGTGTGTTTTGATTGGACAGCTGGGCCAGTCTGTGTTGTGATTGGATAGCTGGGTCAGTGTGTGTTGTGATTGGATAGCTGGGCCCGTGTGTTTTGATTGGACAGCTGGGCCAGTGTGTGTTGTGATTGGATAGCTGGGCCAGTTTGTGTTGTGTTTGCTGGGCCAGTGTGTGTTGTGATTGGATAGCTGGGCCAGTGTGTGTTGTGATTGGATAGCTGGGCCAGTGTGTTATGATTGGATAGCTGGGCCAGTGTGTGTTTTGATTGGTTAGCTGGGCCAGTGTGTGTTGTGATTGGTTAGCTGGGCCAGTGTGTTTTGTGTTTGGATAGCTGGGTCAGTGTGTGTTGTCAATAGATAGCTGGGCCAGTGTGTGTTGTGTTTGGATAGCTGGGTCAGTGTGTGTTGTGTTTGAATTGCTGGGCCAGTGTGTGTTGTGTTTGAATTGCTGGGCCAGTGTGTGTTGTCATTAGATAGCTGGGCCAGTGTGTGTTGTGTTTGGATAGCTGGGTCAGTGTGTGTTGTCAATAGATAGCTGGGCCAGTGTGTGTTGTGTTTGGATAGCTGGGTCAGTGTGTGTTGTGATTGGATAGCTGGGTCAGTGTGTGTTGTGTTTGAATAGCTGGGCCAGTGTGTGTTGTGATTGGATAGCTGGGTCAGTGTGTGTTGTGTTTGAATAGCTGGGCCAGTGTGTGTTGTCATTAGATAGCTGGGCCAGTGTGTGTTGTGCTTGGATAGCTGGGTCAGTGTGTTGTGTTTGAACAGCTGGGCCAGTGTGTGTTGTGATTGGATAGCTGGGTCAGTGTGTGTTGTGTTTGAATAGCTGGGCCAGTTTGTGTTGTCATTAGATAGCTGGGCCAGTGTGTGTTGTGTTTGGATAGCTGGGTCAGTGTGTTGTGTTTGAACAGCTGGGCCAGTGTGTGTTGTCATTAGATAACTGGGCCAGTGTGTGTTGTGTTTGGATAGCTGGGTCAGTATGTGTTGTGTTTGAATAGCTGGGCCAGTGTGTGTTGTCATTAGATAGCTGGGCCAGTGTGTGTTGTGTTTGGATAGCTGGGTCAGTGTGTGTTGTCAATAGATAGCTGGGCCAGTGTGTGTTGTGTTTGGATAGCTGGGCCAGTGTGTGTTGTGTTTGGATAGCTGGGTCAGTGTGTGTTGTGTTTGAATAGCTGGGCCAGTGTGTGTTGTCATTAGATAGCTGGGCCAGTGTGTGTTGTGCTTGGATAGCTGGGTCAGTGTGTTGTGTTTGAACAGCTGGGCCAGTGTGTGTTGTGATTGAATAGCTGGGTCAGTGTGTGTTGTGTTTGAATAGCTGGGCCAGTGTGTGTTGTGCTTGGACAGTTGGGCCAGTGTGTGTTGTCATTAGATAGCTGGGCCAGTGTGTGTTGTGTTTGGATAGCTGGGTCAGTGTGTTGTGTTTGAACAGCTGGGCCAGTGTGTGTTGTGATTGGATAGCTGGGTCAGTGTGTGTTGTGTTTGAATAGCTGGGCCAGTGTGTGTTGTCATTAGATAGCTGGGCCAGTGTGTGTTGTGCTTGGATAGCTGGGTCAGTGTGTTGTGTTTGAACAGCTGGGCCAGTGTGTGTTGTGATTGAATAGCTGGGTCAGTGTGTGTTGTGTTTGAATAGCTGGGCCAGTGTGTGTTGTGCTTGGATAGCTGGGCCAGTGTGTGTTGTCATTAGATAGCTGGGCCAGTGTGTGTTGTGTTTGGATAGCTGGGTCAGTGTGTTGTGTTTGAACAGCTGGGCCAGTGTGTGTTGTGATTGGATAGCTGGGTCAGTGTGTGTTGTGTTTGAATAGCTGGGCCAGTGTGTGTTGTCATTAGATAACTGGGCCAGTGTGTGTTGTGCTTGGATAGCTTGGTCAGTGTGTTGTGTTTGAACAGCTGGGCCAGTGTGTGTTGTTATTGGATAGCTGGGTCAGTGTGTGTTGTGTTTGAATAGCTGGGCCAGTGTGTGTTGTCATTAGATAGCTGGGCCAGTGTGTGTTGTGTTTGGATAGCTGGGTCAGTGTGTTGTGTTTGAACAGCTGGGCCAGTGTGTGTTGTGATTGGATAGCTGGGCCAAGTGTGTGTTGTGTTTGAATAGCTGGGCCAGTGTGTGTTGTCATTAGATAACTGGGCCAGTGTGTGTTGTGTTTGGATAGCTGGGTCAGTATGTGTTGTGTTTGAATAGCTGGGCCAGTGTGTGTTGTCATTAGATAGCTGGGCCAGTGTGTGTTGTGTTTGGATAGCTGGGTCAGTGTGTGTTGTCAATAGATAGCTGGGCCAGTGTGTGTTGTGTTTGGATAGCTGGGCCAGTGTGTGTTGTGCTTGGATAGCTGGGTCAGTGTGTTGTGTTTGGATAGCTGGGTCAGTGTGTGTTGTCAATAGATAGCTGGGCCAGTGTGTGTTGTGTTTGGATAGCTGGGCCAGTGTGTGTTGTTCTTGGATAGCTGGGTCAGTGTGTTGTGTTTGGATAGCTGGGCCAGTGTGTGTTGTGTTTGAATAGCTGGGCCAGTGTGTGTTGTCATTAGATAGCTGGTCCAGTGTGTGTTGTGCTTGGATAGCTGGGTCAGTGTGTTGTGTTTGAACAGCTGGGCCAGTGTGTGTTGTGATTGGATAGCTGGGCCAGTGTGTGTTGTGCTTGGATAGCTGGGCCAGTGTGTGTTGTGTTTGGATAGCTGGGTCAGTGTGTTGTGTTTGAACAGCTGGGCTAGTGTGTGTTGTGATTGGATAGCTGGGTCAGTGTGTGTTGTGTTTGAATAGCTGGGCCAGTGTGTGTTGTGCTTGGATAGCTGGGCCAGTGTGTGTTGTGTTTGGATAGCTGGGTCAGTGTGTTGTGTTTGAACAGCTGGGCTAGTGTGTGTTGTGTTTGAATAGCTGGGCCAGTGTGTGTTGTCATTAGATAGCTGGGCCAGTGTGTGTTGTGTTTGGATAGCTGGGTCAGTGTGTGTTGTCATTAGATAGCTGGGCCAGTGTGTGTTGTGTTTGGATAGCTGGGCCAGTGTGTGTTGTCATTAGATAGCTGGGCCAGTGTGTGTTGTGTTTGAATAGCTGGGCCAGTGTGTGTTGTCATTAGATAGCTGGGCCAGTGTGTGTTGTGTTTGGATAGCTGGGTCAGTGTGTTGTGTTTGAACAGCTGGGCCAGTGTGTGTTGTGATTGGATAGCTGGGCCAGTGTGTCACATTTAACAAAGTCACATTTGTTAAATGTGAGCATTAATCATCAAAATTAAAAGAACCAAAGACTTCAACTACTACAGTCTGTGTGCATTGAATTTATTTAATACACAAGTTTTCACAATTTGAGTTGAATTACTGAAATAAATGAACTTTTCCACGATATTCTAATTTATTGAGATGCACCTGTATTCTGGGTGGTTGGTAGGGCATTGTCTCTCAAATAATCTGAGATCTCAGGATGTTTATATGTTTGTAATCTTCCCATGACAGAAACTCACCCACAGTGGCGGCCCATGACCTCCAGCACGAATGTGCGCTGATGACTGAAAAACACAATCAATAAAACAACATGACCAGAGAATCTGGCAAAACTTTTTGTAGACTGACTTTATGTGACACTATCTGTGAGTGAGACACATTTTCCTTTGTGTATGGAGAGTGAAGATACGTGCTGAGACTAGAATTCATCACATTCACTGCATTCCTGAACAAACGAGGACAAATCCCCAGATGAACAACAAGAAATCACGGCCATGAAGAAACCTTTCATTATTTTATATTTTCACTTATATCTACATATGTCTTAATATTACTGAGATAATATAATAGTTTTTATCAGTATTATCATTTAGTATTTATCTTTATATTTTTCATTTTAGCTAAATTTTAGTCAATATTTTATGATTTTATTTTTATATTTTCCATTCGTTTTCATTGTAGCTAAAGTTTTAGTAATTCATTTTTGTTATTTTTATTTGTTTTTGTTTTAAAATATATCTATATAGTTTTTTTTATTAATATTTCTGTATTGTTTGGATTTATTTTACGTTAAACTAAATTAAAATACTAAAAAAAGTATTTTTTATATTTTATTTTACTTCAGTTAACATTTAGTTTATTAAGTTATAGTTTTAGTAATTTTGTTGTGTTTATTTTAGGAGTTTTTTTAAACGTATTATACAGTATATTGTTTTTTTCGGTTTAAGATTCATTTATTTTAGTACAGGTTAAACTAAATTAAAATAATAAAAAAATGCAAACAATTATATATTTTATTTTACTTCATTTAATATGCATTTTATTCATCTACTAAAATTAATAAAAAATATATATATATATACTGTATATTTTATTTCAGCAAACATGTATTTTATTCAAAGTAATTATTCTTTTTTATTTTATTTAGAATTTTTTTAGTAAAGATCAAAGTTTTAGTAATTTTGTTGTGTATTTTTGTCATGTTTAGTAGTTTTTACAAATTAGTTTATATATTTATAATTCGTTTTATTTCATTTTAACATTTATTTATTTATTTTAATGCATCTAATTTAACTAAATTAAAATAAATAAATATTTTTTATATACATTTTATTTTTATTTCAGTTCACATTTATTTTATTCCAAGTAATAAATTTATTTTTATTCATTTTATTCAAGTAGTTTTTGTAAATTTTCTTTATGTATTTATAATTCATTTTATTTCAGTTTAAAATGTATTTATTTTAGTTCATCTAGTTAAACTAAATTAAAATTAAAGTTTTGAACATGTATTTTGTATGATTTTAGTTACAGTATGTCTAGTAAGCGCAGTGTTGGCTGTGTTTCGGACCTGTTGGCTGTGGTGGTGATGGCGTCGATGAGCTCAGTGATGCGGTTGAGGGCCGAATCAGCGCCAATGGTCATGTCTGTCCCACAGAAATCATTATCGATCGATCCCACCAGTCCCACGATGTTCAGGTGTCCGTGCTTCTTGGCCGTTTCCTCTGTGATTCGACCTGTCAGGAAGAAGAGGAAGATGTGTTGATATACATGACCAGCTCATTCTGACCCAAAACAATACACAGATATACTCTTTGTGTCAAAATATTAAGTTAAATGCTGCTTTTCATCAGTATCAGTAATAAAGTAAAAAGTAGTGTCCATTTGTATTAATTTCGTATTGCATTTAAAAGCAAGAATATAAAAAAATACATACAAATAAATTAATAATATTATTATTTATATTCACGGACTAATTTAATAAGTTAATTGAAAATAAAATAAATACATAAATAAATGTAAAATAAAAAATATAAATGTTTATAACAGTTCGAAAACATTCAAGAAATGGGAAAATACATAAATAATGATAATAATAACAATTAATAATAATAATAATAATATTAATAATTATTTTTTTTAAAATAGAATAAAGTAAAATAAATACATAAATGTAAAATTATATATATACATATATATATTAACAGATTAAAAATGATTTAGGTATGATTTAGGTAAATGGGAAAAATACATAAATGATACAAATAATAAGAATAATAATAATAGATTTTAAAAATAAAATAAAATAAATACATCAATATATGTATATACATATATATATATATATGTGTGTGTATATATATGTGTGTGTGTGTGTGTATATTTGTGCGTGAGAATGTGTGTGTATATGTGTGTGTGTGTGTATATTTGTGCGTGAGAATGTGTGTGTGTGTGTGTATATGTGTGTGTGTGTGTATATTTGTGTGTGAGAATGTGTGTGTGTGTGTGTGTGTGTGTGTGTGTGTTTTTGTGTGTGTGTGTGTGTGTGTGTATTTATATATATATAATTTCTGTTAATGGTTATTTTGTTTCAAGTAATGAAGCAAGTATTTCTTTATGGTTATAGTTAAATATAATAACCCTTTCTGACATATATTTACATTTACATTTATTCATTTAGCAGACGCTTTTATCCAAAGCGACTTACAGATGAGGACAGTGGAAGCAATCAAAAACAACAAAAAGAGCAATGATATATAAGTGCTATAACAAGTCTCAGTTCTTAACACAGTACCTACACATATATATATATATATGTATCTAGGGATGTCCAGATCCGATCACGTGATCGGAAATCGGGCCCGATCGCGTGGTTTCAGACTCGATCGGAATCGGACGTTACCTCCCGATCAGGACTCGGATATATATTCTCATTAATTTTTAACACATCTTTTGTTATGCGGTGGCACAGAGTTAGACCCTTTTGACTCCACACAGAAACAGCGACGCGTGCGGCATGACATCACTTTGTTTTCAAGAGCTGGTGTGAATAAATATAGATTCAAACTCAAAGAGACATGATAGTTGGCGCATGATCTGATATTTCATTCGGACTCAGGATACAGCGAGATGAACATCACAGAGCGCTAAACTCTCATGCAGTGTGTGTTTCATTCATACTCGAAGCCGGAGCGCGCTCTCGCGCTGATATCAGGAAACTCCTAATATGGACAAAAGCGTCCAGCTATGCTGTGGTGCGCACAGGAAAACAGAAACTTATGCAAACACGAAGATATTAATATACGAACAAGACAATAAATTGTTTTTCAAGTCATCTCCAGCAGGTGATAAATAAAGTATGAACAATGCAGTGCTAATTGACATAGCATTAATTACAGTATAGAAACTATTCTGCCTTATTAAGTGATAAACAGTGTTTGTAGTATATAAACAAATCATTATTATTTGTTATTGTCCAGCATTTATAGATTTCTAAGCCAATTAAAAGCTAGAAAATAAGAGAAAAATTTTAATTGCCTATACTACCAGTCAGAAGTTTTTGAACAGTAAGCTTGTTAATGTTTTTTTTAAAGAAGTCTCTTCTGTTCACCAAGCCTGCATTTATTTGATCCAATGTACAGCAAAACAGTAAAAATGTGAAATATTTTTACTAGCCTATTTAAAATAGCTGTTTTATATTTGAATATATTTCAAAATGTAATTTATTGAACATCCTGGACCTGTTTTTTCGCTCTTCTTTATTCTTTTTTTAATGTATTATAGAAGTATCGGATCGGGACTCGGTATCGGGAGATACTCAAAATCAAATGACTCGGACTCGAGGGCAAAAAAACCTGATCGGGACATCCCTATATGTATCACTGATGATATTGAGCAGGAGAGGGTTAAATGTGCTTAATTTTCATGGAAATGATGTCAATAGTCAAAAAAAAAAAAAAAGGAAAATACAATTTTTAAAAATTCTTTTTACAATGAGCATTATTATTGTTAAAAAATGGTAATACCTTTAAACTGTAAATTGTTATTAAATCCAATTACTTACACATTATTTTCGACTACTAAAATGTAATTAAAATGGAACAAACACAGAATTTGTGAAGAAATAAAAGAGATTTGGTTAGAGGCTGATGCTGTGATGTGGTACCTTTCTTCAGCAGCTCATCGAGGAGTCCCTTCCACTCGCAGCGGAAGATGTTGGCCCCGGTGAGGCTCCCATCCCCTCCACACACACACAGGTTAGAGATGCCATGCTTCACCAGGTTAAAGGCAGCAGCCAGACGGCCCTCTCGTGTGGTGAAGGCCTTACAGCGCGCGCTGCCGATCACCGTTCCTCCCTGAGAGAACAACACACACCACTGCTGTCACGGCTGGAGACACTGCATTACTGCATCACATGCTTTAATCAGAGAGAGCCATGTACTGTAATGCTTCAACAAATGCATGTCAGCGCTGCGGCCGAACAGTTGCATGCATGCATCAAAGTCAAGCATTCAGAGGAAACGCAGATATACAAAACCACAACGTGGGGCAGCTGTGGCCTAATGGTTAAACAGTTGGCCTTGTAACCCGAAGGTCGCAGGTTCAAATCTATAATAACAGGTAGATGCATTACAATCCACATTACAGTCATAGGATGATTCACTGAATTAGTAATTTAGTAGTTTGTTTTTGTATTTCTGTCGGTAATGATTTGCTCTCAGTCTTTAAAAAGTGATAACAAAATATCTACGGTCTTAGAATAAGAATGTCTCATCAAATTATTGTACACTTATCAGATCTAATATAAACAACACAATGTTCGCTGTTGTTGATACACTTTGCAGACAAAAAAAAAATTATATATATATATATATATATATATATATATATATATATATATATAAATAAAATTATAACCCTAATAATTATTTTATTTTATAGAAATATTTTTATACACATTCTAAACATACACACAAATATATAATTGCATTAAGTAGAAAGATAACTTTTATTTTATTGCAATATTTTTAGATATAATAAAATATATATTTTATATTATAATTGCAGTATTATGTATAAAAATGTAAACATGTATGTTGCTATTTTTCCCAAAGATTTCCACACAGAAAGCCATCAAACAGCAGTGGACCGTGTGACTCGTGCACGATATTCAAAGTTATGTTGTGTGAGAAACAGACTGTTGTTAATAATCTTGTCCTTTCAGATTAATACAAATGTTGCAATGATGCATCAAACTCAGTTCCGGCACACATCAGGGTAAGTGCTGTTTCGACACCAAACGTGACGCAATGCATTAACAAATGTGATTGCAAATGAGATTTCACCATTTCACTGAACAATAACAGCAAAATGGTGATTAAATTATGACAAATCTTCATTTTTGGGTGAACTGTCTCTTTAAAAGTCTCCATGAACACTTTCAGTTTAAGTTACTAAAATGTCTAAACCTGAAATAACAAGAAATTAATCACTTTATATAAAAACTGAAAATGCAAAAATAAAACCTAATTTGAAATAAATAAAAAAATACTATAATAGTATTATTAAACTAACACTGCAGCAATAATATTGTAGTTTTTATTAGAATTTTATTTTTTTATTTTCCATTTTCATATTTTTTTTAAGTTTTAGTAATTTTGGTCTGTTTTTATCATTGACATGAAGAACACTTAAAGAACTAAAACTGAAATAAAAATTTATAAAAACAATATATATATATATATATATATATATATATATATATAAAATATATATATAAATATATAAAATAATATATAATTTATTTTCTATATTTATTTTATTTCAGTTAAGGTTTATTTTATTCCAAGTAATGAAAGAGATTTTAACAGTTTTCATTTTTCTTTTAGTTAACACTGCACTGCAGCAATAATATTGTAGTTTTTATTAATATTTTTAGATTTTCCTTTTTTTTTTTTTTTTTGCTTTTATCATTGAGATGTAGAACACTTAAAGAACTAAAAATTAATAAAAACAATATACATATACACACATAAAATAAATAATATATATATATATTAGTATAAAGTCAAACTAAATGAAAATGTGAAATGCTGCCCATGTGTCCATGAAGGAAGAGCTCATAATAGATATTTCAATGTAGTGCTCTCAGACACAAACACATTCAAGTGTTGTTAACTAGCACTGACTAGATCTAAACTACTCTTCTGATGAGATCTGATGATGCTCTTACCAGCTGAATTATATTGGAGACACTCTGCCAGTTGGCCAGTTTAATGTTGTCTCCTCCGTCTACCAGCCCCTGATAACCCTGAAATCAAATCAAATACACACATTAATACTCATATATATCAGGTTAACATGTTTAATGCTATGCCACATCCGTATCATCCATGCATTAGGAAAGATCAGTGTCAAACAGGATTGGAGAGAGCACCTCATGAACCAGATACACCTTGGCTCCCACATAGATGCCCATCCGGGTCACAGCGCGGATCGCTGCGTTCATACCTGCACAGAGATAGCATTTCATACACTTCAGATGTCAGATCACTTCACACATTACTTCATATTAATGAATGCTGCATGATTAGTATATGGCTTTTAATATAGTGCAAATTGATAATCTGATGCCATAAAAAAATGCATATTTCAAAATGAATCAATTTAAAAAAACACACACAAAAAAAAATCCAACTCATATTTAAAAATAAATCGATAAAAAAGTCCAAAATCATATTTAAAAATAAATCAATAAAAAATTAAATAAATAAATTTTATATATATATATATATATATATATATATATATATATATATAAAATTAAATTTTTGTTATTTTTTTTATTTATTTTATAAATTCTGTTCTTTTTAACTTTATTCATCAAAGAATCCTGAAAAAAAGTATCACAGTTCTCAAACATAAAAAATGTAAAAAAAATGAAGCAGCTCAATATGATATATCATCATATTTTCATGATTTCTGAAGATCATGTGACACTGAAAATACAGAAATAAATTACACTTTAAACTATATAAACATTTGAAAACCAGTATTTTAAATGATAATAACATTTTACAGTTTTTTTCTGTATTTTTAGTCAAATAAAAACAAACTTTTATTTCAGTTAATGCTATTTTTTCATGGAAATAATGCCAATTGCAAATAATTATTAATAATAATACTACTAAGATTTTAAATTACAATTATATAGGATTTCTTATTTTGAAATATGATCAGCACATGCTCTTAATGACATAAGCTGTATATTATACAGTTACTTTTCTAGCAATTGACTAAATTTCAGACAGAAATCAATGATTCAAAACATGATGAAGTAATCCTCATTTTAACAGAGCATCTGGAAGAAGGTCTACAGCTGAGCAGGAGGCAGTGAAGGTCATTTCTATCATATGGGTTCCCGTTTATTATTCATCATATAAACCTGCTTTTCCTTTTCGTTGTCATCGCATGACCAAAACATAGCTGCCTACATGATCAACATGAACAGGTCTTTTATAAGTACGCATGCATCGACACAAACAGGTATTTTATAAGTACGCATGCATCGACACGAACAGGTCTTTAATAAGTGCGCATGCATCAGAGTCAGAGGCCCAGTATGAGCTGCGCGTCACCTTGCGCGTCTCCTCCGCTCGTGAGCGCGGCGATCGCTCTGCCCGCGCCCGTCATCCGCAGCTTCTCCAGCCCCGCAGAACTCATGCTGTCTTGCGACGAATATCAGTATGGGGTTACCGTGCCGCTGTTGACTCTCAGTCCGGAGAGGATCGCTTACACTGCGTCTGTTGCGTCGATTGCTCTTCCGCACACAAACGCAAGGACTCCTCGTGAGCGCGCAGACGTCACCGCCCACTGTACTGTACTTCACTGTACTGCAGCTTCCTGACACTGCTGTTGAAGCCACAACCCACTTAACAAAAAATGTGTCCTATAGTCCCAAATTAGGACTGATTAAATCATCCATAGACTAAATTTTCATGCATTAACCCTTTCAGACCCACATGATTGTTTTTGTTTAAACTATGTAATAAAATAATACGTACATAACACATATCACACAGTTCATCAAAACAACCAGTAAGTGCACGTTAACACATTCACATGCACACACAGGCGACTCAGATACACCAATAAAAATATGCTTTTCTTGTTTTTTCTACATTCTTATTGCATTGATCCTTCGGTGTTATTTTCCAAATGTACTCTAGTACACAAACTCTGCTTCACGAGTATGGTAAAAAAAAAATTGGGATTTTTATGATATTAAAAAAATCTACTAACACTTTACAATAAGGTTCAGTAGTTAACGTTCGTTTTACTTTACATGAACAATACTTCTACAGCTGACGTCACGCAGGGTCAGATTAGTAAATATTGTAATAAATGTATTGTAAAGTGTTTATTATTATTATAAAAACATTATGGGATGTTGTAAAGTGGTTGTTTTACACCTGACAAATATACGTTAAAATACTTTTAAGTCAACTGCAATATAAAAAAGCTGACTTGCATCGGTAATATTTCATGCAATTAACTAAATTAGAAAAATGCAACCTTTATATATATATATATATATATATATATATATATATATATATACACATATATTATTTTTTTTTCTCATTGGCTGCAATAGTCTGAAGACCTCACCCTCGGGTTAAAGTGCAAATGCAATAAAACTTGTGAACTTTGAACATGCATTTCTATTTCAGATTAGCCATCTGGCGCTTCAACTCTGTTCAGCATCGTACTTCATGCATAAGTGAATGTATTTATGGCTATAAAGGATATAAAGCACTTTTGAAATGCACAACAAAGCTCTTGAGTTAAACTGAGCATATGAACAGAATGAGGAGAGGCGAGAGAGTTTGGTACAGTGCATCAGTGTTTATTTCCATGCAGTTGCTCTGTCTTGATTTTACACGTCACTCCTGTCGCACTGTACATACACAGGCTCACAGGAAACCATCAGGATCATTACATCATTCAAGATAAGGAAGGAAAAGGGCAAAGACATGAATAAGAAACAAACTAGAGGAGGAGAATGAGCGCAGAGTTTAAGATATGCTGCACAAAAATAGTTCATTTTTAAATACCTGTGTATGTAGAAGTTGACAAAGCAATTAAAAACATTTAACGTGATGAAGGACAGAGAAGACGGCAGGAGAAACATACGGTTCATACTTTCAGTTCTCTGTGATGACATCTTTACAACCAGAACATGTTTGTGTCATTTTATTACAAAGATTAAATGTGAGCCAGTAATCTCTCTTACTGATATTATTAATGTCCCGATATGTTTCCCCTTTGTTTTCCACAGAAAAAGAAAATGAGGAAGCTTGTTTCTGCCACGTGAAAAATTCAGACGTATTATTATGACATGTGAACTCAAGAATTGAGATATATTGTTAGATATATAATTAGAATTGCAAAATATAATCTAAGAATTTAGAAAAAAAAGTCATAATTGCTATACTGTATACAAACAAAAAATGGTGAAAAAAAGAAATAGTTGTGATATAAAGTCATGATTCTGAGAAAAATGGTCACGATTACCTTTTTTTTATTTTATGCGGAGTAAAGCAACAACTGTAAGACGTTAAAAAGAAAAACTCAAAATAGTCAGATATAAACTAAGATTTGCGAGAAAAAAAGAGAATTCTATTGCATTTTTTTTTTAGAATCAAGAAAAAAAGAGAAAAAATTCTTGATTCTAAAAAAAAAAAAGCGATAGAATTCTCTTTTTCTCTCTCGCAAATCTTAGTTTATATCTGACTATTTTGAGTTTTTCTTTTTTACGCGTCTTACAGTTGTTGTTTTTTAGAATTGAGAAAAAAGTCTGAATGGTGATACAAGTCGCAATTATCACAATTATTTTATTCCATGGCAGAAATGGGCTTCTATAATAAAAAATAAATAAAACAATTCTGAGATAATTACTGGATTCCTTTTAACACGGCATCTGTAATACTTCAGTAGACAGTTATAACATGCATGAGACAATTATGAGATGAAACAAAAAACAGCAATTTAACTCGTGCTTCAAAATAAATAAATGTTTGTGTAGACCAGCTACAAAAAAGAAATACATTTTTTACATTAAATTAAATTAAACTCATGATTGATTTGTGGTGGCGCTATGGCCGGAAAGACTTCATACATCATCATATTTCATCATCACTCACTAAAAAGCATCTTTAGTGGATCATGTAAACGGAGAGAATGAGGTTGGTGCGTGTTTTCGGTTCGCCTTCGTTGAACAAATCTTGAGTTTTTAATCACGTTACCACCGTAGTGAACAGAAATGACAAAAGTAATGCAAGTAATAATGGCTGATTTCCGCCTTCAAAGACATGAAGTCAACATAAAAACCCGTTTTGCTTCTGCAATCTTTCATGTTTTGTGGTGGAAACTGGATTTTTATTCATCAAGAACTGATTGAGCTGTTAAAAACAAGTTCCAGAATGGAGTCAGATGGTTACAAAAGCCTAAAAATTCATTCGTTTCCAGTGGCCTTTGCTTTGTTCACTTGCTCTAAACGCACTGATACTGTAGTTTTAATGTGCAATTACATCTCGCGAGGCTTCTTTATTAGTAACATTTCAGAAAATAATAATATTCACAGTTTATTTCACATGCCAGAAACACATCCGGCTGCATTTACCGAAGACGAACGAGTTATTTTAACTAGTACTATTACATCTTTATCTAAATACAGGGTGAATATGAATGCAATAATTAAATATAGATATGCTGGAAGCTGCAGTGTCCCTTTCGTAAGGAAATGATGAATAAAAACACAGAATTTACACACAGACGAATCCGGTTTAAACGACTGAAACAAGACAAACACTTTTTTTTTATCCCTAGTAGAGACTCTATAAAGTATTGAACCTGAGCATAAACCAGCAAAAAAGCATGGGACTATTTCTTTTTCCTTTTTAGTCGACGTGTAAAAATAATGAACTCAAATCTGCAAAAATAGAGGTCTTTTACAAAGCTCTGTATTTCCGACTCGCATCTGTCCAGCCGGCTAGACAGTCATCCTGAGCGAATGATTCTCGAAAGCCTGAGCGCCAAAGCGACGTTATTGCTGATTCACCCGCGACCCATAAACAAACGAGCTCGTTTAAAGGTCTGTCTCCATCAACGGCATGCTATTAACGCTAAAAGACGCTTCCAAGGGATCGTTTAACCCCAAAAAAATAAATCGCAATTCTTTCATTATTTCTTCACCCTCGTGTTGTTCCAAACCCGTCTGGATTTTCTTGAAAAGAACACAGATGTAACTTTATACTTTTAAGATGCTTTTTTGCATGAAAAAATTAAAAAAGTCGAACAGGTTTGGAACGTTTTTTTTTTGGTAAACGTTGCTTTAACTCTAAAGGGACACTGCATCTCCAGAACATCAGCACTACTGTGCAAAAGAGTGGAAAAATACTGTTTTAAATGTTTTTGAAAGAAGTCTCTGATTCTCACATAAGCTATTTTATTTGATCGTAAGTACACTAAAAATTGTGAAATATTATTACAATTAAAAACAACTCTTTTCTATGTGAATCTCTATTAAAATGTAATTTATTTCTGCGATACATCGCTGAATTTTCAACATCATTCCTCCAGTCTTCAGTGTCACATGATCTTCATAAATCATTCTGATATGATGATTTACTGCTTAATAAACATTTATTATTATTATTATTAAAGATCAAATAAATGCTGTTCTTTTAACATTTCTATTCATTAAAGAATCCTGAAAAAAGTTTGTTTCCACAAAACTGTTTTCAAAATTGATAATAACAACAGCTATTATTAATAAGTGAGCACTAATAATAATTAAGCAGCAAATCAGTATATCAGTATTTCATATGACACTAAAGACTGGAGGAATGATGCTGAAAATACAGCGATGTATCACTGAAATAAATTACAGTTTAACAGATATTCATTTAAACACCACATATTTTAAACTATAATAATATTTGACATTTTCTCAGATTTTATTGTATTTTACAAACGCAGCCCTGATGATCAAAAGAGACTTCTTTCGTAAAAAACATGAATTATTCCAAACGTTTGCCATCTGTAGCTGTAGTTGATAAAATACTTTCACTGCTCTCCTCAAACACAGTCCTGAGATGAGAAAAAAGCTGCTTGGCTTCAGCTCAAACACTGATTTGATCGTTTTTATACAGCAATTGTTCTTTGACTTCCTGTTTGTCCGCAGCAGCAATCTGATTGGCTGATCAAATGCTGACCAAGCAGGCATGCTGGGATACTTCCACACATCTAGGAAGTCAGAAATCGTTCCTGCTGGTGCTCAAACTTAATTATCCTGAAGGGCAAACACACTTAACACTTTCGCTCACGTACCTAGACACACACACACACACACACACACATATTCTTGCAGACTTCAATCACCTTCTAACTAGTCTAACTGGAATCGAGTCGCCTTCAACACTTCAGCACTAATACTCCGAGGAAGTCTGAGTTCCTGATTTTGTTTCCTCCGGCTTGTAATAAAGTATAAGTTATGCATGTTACTCTCGCTACATTATCACTTCGGAGGAATCTGCCTGAGATGCTCAGAGAGAGAAAGAGAGAGAGAGAGAGGTGGATTATGGGATAGGTCGGGTCATTATTGCCGTGTTTCCTCCGAAGCCTGGCGCTCACCAGGATGAAGGAGCGCAGGGCTGTTTGTTCCTGATGGTTGCGTCGGAACATTCTGCATCCGACGTGTCACAGTCGGATTCTCGGAAATGCAGCGGATTCTGAGAAAGAGAGAGATGAACAGACAAACAGGAAGTTAATGTTTAATCTAATTAAAACTAAGTGATTCGGATGATTCACACTACTTCAGGATAATGTCCTCTGGAGATGTGATCGGATTGGCAATGAGTCATGTGTCTGTTGATTCAGTTCTGAAAAGAATCACTGAAAGATTCGGTTCATTTGGATTCAAAAATTATTTATTTGAAGTAGCCCTTGAGATTTAATTATAAGAATCTTTCAGTAATTTAACGACACATTCGCACATTCACAGCTCTTTGAAGGCCACAGGACATGTAGGGAACAAATAAAGCTAGTTTTTATTTTAGAATTATTTATTTTAATTTATTTAAGATAAATATATGTTTTTTGAGTGTTTATATTAAAATGATTCTTTTAGTAATTCTGAGAGCTTTTATCTCAATATTATGTATTTTTTATTTTTATTTCAAATAAAAAAGACAACATATTTTGTTTTCTCATTTTAAAATGATCGATTGTATTTTATTTTAAATATGGAGTATTTTTGTTAATCAATTTAATTTGAAAAATTATTTTATTATTTTTAGTAACCGTTTAATATTGATTTTATTTTTATGTATAAATCATCTATTTATTTTATAAAAATGAAATCATGTTAAATTATTAACTTTTTATTTTTAAATAATATTTTTATGTATTTTTATTAAACTTTTAAAATAAATTTACATTTTATTTTTAATTCATTTGTAATCACTCATTGATATTGATTTAATATTGTTTTAATTTTAAATTTAACAAAGTTTTTATTTTAGAATTACTTATTTTATTTTAATTTATTTTAGATAAATATATGTTTTCAGTTTTTATAATACAATTCTTTTTTTATTAAAATATGTAATGTTTTTAGTAATTGTTTTATTCTGACAGCTTTTATCTTTATATTATGGATTTTTTTTTTCAAATAAAAAAGACAAATTTTGTTTCTCAATTTAAAATTATCGATTTAATTTTATTTTAAATATTGAATATCTTTGTAAATCAATTTAAATTGATTGTTTTTTTTAAATATGTATTTGTTTTAATTGTAAATAAAAAACATTTTTAGGAAGTATTTCATTTTGATTTAATTTAAAAACAAATTATGTATTTATTTAAATTTATTTAAATGCAGAGTCTAGTTTTATTTTGTTTTTATTTTATTTAAAATTATTTCTGGTAATAGTTAATGTACTTGTAATTGTTTAAGTAATTAAGTAATTGCTTTGTTTATTTTATTTAGTGAAAACATTAAACATTTTTAATTATATGATTCTGATTGTTTTTATTTTAAAATCATGCGTTTATTTACATTTTTAATTTATTAATATAAATTAAATTATATAACATATATATATATATATATAATACATAACATTTTAGTTATTTAGTTTATTTTAAAATGATTTATTTTCTTAAAAATTATTCCAAATATTCCATATATTTTGTATTTAATTAATTTATTTAAAGTGTTTATTTTAAATTATGCATTTATGTAAAAATAAGTGTTTCATTTAAAAATTATTTATGTTATTTTAGCCATAGTTTTGATTGTCTTTTTTTTTATTATGCATTTATTTCCAGATTTATTTACTGTGTTCGAAAGAAGCTCTTAGCGTGTACAAGCTTTCTTCCTTATTTTAAAATGATTTATTTTATTTAAAATTATTCCATATTTTTTTTTTATCAATTCATTTTATTTTAAGTGTTTATTTTAAATCATGCATTTATGTAAAAATAAGTGTTTTATTTATAAAAAAAAAAATGAGCCATTGTTTTGACAGTCTTTATTTTTTAATTTTGCATTTATTTCAAACGATTAGCTGTTTGTAGCCTTATGAATCCCATGCAGTGTTTGAAGGAAGCTCTTAGCATGAAAGAGGACAGCAGTGCACAGTGTTTACCTCGTAGCTGTGCTCATCAGCACACAGCTTGCCCAGAGAGATCTGTGTCTTGACCCGGCGGACGGCGCACTCTTTATCGGACAGACCGTCAGACTGCGTGGAGATGTCGATGGGGATCTCAGGCGTGTGGGACAGGAGCTCGTCCAGATGCTCCTCCGGACCGGCGCTGAGCGAGTGATCGCTGGTGTTTCCCTCCTCGCCGTCAGACACCGACAGGTTCTCCGAGCTGAAGGTGGAGTACGACTTGAAGCTGCTGATGCATTGATGAGGCCTGGAAACAGAGCAGGAGGAAAAAGAGTTAGAATCTTTACATTGTGTTGTTTTTGGCTAATGGCTACAGACAAATACAGGTTTAAAGGTTACATGATTACTAGAAGATTACTACAGAGTTCAAAAAACACACAATACTAATTAAAGGTTTGCTTGGTTTTTAATGGTTAAGCTTTTAATGTTCACATGACATGCAAGTCTAAATGTCTTTTTCCCCCCTAAATTTTATTTTTGGATATTTATTATTTATAATTATTAATTGACATTGATTTAATATTGTTTTTCATTTTAAATTTTATTTTATTTCAAAACTTATTTTATTATTTCAATTTCTATAAATGTAGTTTTAATTAATTATGTGTTTTTCATTAAAAATTATTTTTAATAACTGTTTAATATTGATTTTATTTTTAATAAATTATCTATTTGTTTTAATAAAATTTATTAATGTTTAATTATTAGCTTTCATTTGTAAATAATATTTTTATGTATTTATATTTTTTATTCATTTACATTTTATTTGTTATTATTTATTTAGAATTATTAATTGAAATTGATTTGTTATTGTTTTTACATTTGATTTTATGTACTTATCAAAACTTATTTTATTATTTCAATTTATATTATGTTTTAATTAATTATTTGTTTTTCATAAAAAAATATTTTATTATTTTTAATAACTTTTTAATATTGATTTAATTCTTAATAAATTATATATTTATTCTAATAAAATTAATTTGTTTAATTATTAGGTTTTTATATTTAAATATTTTTTTTATATTAAAAATGTTTAAATAAATTTACATTTTTGTTTTTTATAATTATTAACTGTTTTTAATTTTACATTTAATTTTATTTACTTATCAAAATAAATTTTATTATTTCAATTTCTATTATTTTGTTTTAATTAATTATTTGTTTTTCATTTTAATTATTTTTTTATTATATATATTTTTTATATATTCATATTTAATTTTTTTAATAAATGTAAATTTTTTATTATTACTTATTAAAAAAAAGTTATTTTCTTCTCAACAAGGCTGCCTTTATTTGTATTAATTTATTTGAAATATTATTTATACAATTTAAATAACTATTTTCTATGTTGATATATACAAAGCTGAATTTCAGCATCATTAAAGATTCTCTTCTGGAGAATCATGATATAAATCACAGATTAAACACAATAAGAGACTCACCGCTGTCTGCGTGGAAACTCCACTTCACTGTCAACCTCTCCTTCCTCTTCCTCAGAAGACTCGTCTCGCCCCTGAAACACACACACACACACCAACACACACACAACCACACACACACACACACGCACGCACACACACGCACGTACGCACACACACACACACGCACGCACGCACGCACACACACGCACAACAACACACAACCACACACACACACACACACACACACACACACACACACACACACACACACACAACCCCACACACACACACAACCACACACACACACACAACCACACACACACACACGCACACACACACACACAACCCCCCACACACACACACACAAACACACACACAACCACACACACACACACACACACACACAACCACACACAACCACACACACACACAACCACACACACACACACACACACACAAACACACACACAACCCCACACACACACACACAAACACACACACAACCCCACACACACACACACAAACACACACACAACCACACACACACACACACACACACACAACCACACACACACACAACCACACACACACACACACACACACAACCACACACACACACACACACACACACACACACACACACACACACACACACAACCACACACACACACACACACACAGACACACACACAACCACACACACACACACACGCACGCACACACACGCACGTACGCACACACACACACACGCACGCACGCACGCACGCACACACACGCACAACAACACACAACCACACACACACACACACACACACACACACACACACACACACACACACACAACCCCACACACACACACAACCACACACACACACACAACCACACACACACACACAACCACACACACACACACGCACACACACACAACCCCCCACACACACACACACAAACACACACACAACCACACACACACACACACACACACACAACCACACACAACCACACACACACACAACCACACACACACACACACACACACAAACACACACACAACCCCACACACACACACACAAACACACACACAACCCCACACACACACACACAAACACACACACAACCACACACACACACACACACACACACACACACACAACCACACACACACACAACAGCCACTTACATTGTTCAAAAGTGGCAGTAAAAGTGCGGCATTTATAATGTTACAAAATATTTATATTTCAAATAAATGCTGTTTTCAATGTTTTCAACATTGATAATAATCAGAAATCTCTTTTTTCTTGAGCAGCAAATCATCATATTAGAATGATTTGATCAATGAATTACAAATATCCTGTTTATAATAATAATTAAGCTATAATTAGTAAAGCTGAAGCGTCTAAGTTTGACCAGAGCAGATTTATGTAAGTCTGATATCCATTAATAGAAATAACTAAATGACAGAAAAAAAATAATCATTAGAGTTCAAAATACATACACTACCAAATGTTTTTAATGTTCACATGACATGCAGGTAAACAAATTAATTGTATTTTTTTTAATTTTTTTGTGGGTTTTATTTTGAAGGTATTATTATTAATATTATTATTATAAAAAAATTCTACTAATTATATATAAATTGTTGTTTTAATTATTTGCTTTTCATTAAAAAAATTATTACTATTATAATGTCATTTTGAATAATTGTTTATTTTTTATATTTTTTGTTTTTAATATTAGTAATGCATTTATTTGAATCACTTTAATTTGTTACATTTTTTAAGTATTTGTTTGGTCCACAAAGCCTGCACAATTTTAAGTAAAAAATATGAAACATTTTTACAATTTAAAATAACTGTTTTCTGTGTGAATCTCTGTTAAACTGTAATTTATTTCTGTGATGCGCAGCTGTATTTCCAGCATCATTCCTCCAGTCTCCAGTGTCACATGATCTTCAGAAATCATTCTGAGATGCTGCTCGAGAAACATTTATGATTATTACCAATGTTGAAAACAGTTGTTATACTGTGACGCATTTTAGGATTCACAGATGAAGTTCAAATGTATAAATGTCTTTACTGTGAATGCATTTAAAGAGTGTAACTCATCCTCACGTTTCTCAGGGCTCTGGGCGAGTGCAGCAGGCCGCTGGAGGATGTCTTATCGGCGGGCGGCGTCTCTTCTCTGGTGCTCAGCAGTGAGTAATGAGGGATCTGGGGGTGTCTGGGAGCGGCGGGCGTCTCCTGACAGTGCATGCAGCCGGGGAACGGATGAGCCTGGCAGCAGGGACACAGCAGCCCGGGACCCGAACCCACGGAGGGAGGGATAGAGGACCGTCGGCTGCGTGAATCAGCGTCTACAGCCGTGGAGATCAGGTCGGGACTGGAGCCGGACAGTGTCCTCTGCAGGTGTTCGGTCTGTGGGCTGCGGAGCGCAGCGGCCGGCCCGAAGTAACGCAGGTTGTTGGCACATGTGGCTACAGCGATATCACGGTTCTGCACCGGTATCAGCGGGCCCTCGGGCGGAGGGTGATGGTGGTGGCGGTAGCTTTGCTCCTGCAGGGGTTCCTGCTCCTCCGCTGGCCCTGAATCAGGTTTGAGGGCCCCTGGGAACTCACAATGACTTCCTTTGCTGTTGGCCCTCCGGTGGCGGGGTTTACTGCGGTACCGGGCTTTCCCGGGCGGGGTGGACACTTTCGGGCTTCCTGATAACGGGGACGGAACCGGAAGAGGCTCGGCGCTGGGAATGCCATCGGAGCGCAGCAGATCCGGTCTGCAGGAGATTTAGTGTAACCCGGTGTTAATGACCTCAAGATGAATTCATCAAGGATGCATGAGCCACACCGCATCGCTGACTTTAACTACTAATTAAACATCCGCGTTTCCATTGACGACATATGACGTATCAAAATACAGCATTATTTTTAAAACGTAATAAAAATACAATAATAAAAAGGTTAACGATATTGGGAGAACATAACATGCAGCGTGCTGTTCGGTAAAACCTCAAGGATTCCCAAACCCCTTTGACCTTTGACCTGATATGTCCTTGAAATCCCCCTTAGATTTAAAGCTAATATTTCTTTATCAACACATTCGCTTTTATTTTATTTCAATTGTTTTAGTTCCAAAGTATTTGTATTATTTTTATTATTGATATCAATTATTCATGCATTATTTAACAATTTTTTTTTCCATTTTAAAATGATTATATTTATTATTATATCAATAATTATTATTTTTTATTTAATTTATATTTATTTATTAATATATTAATTTAATTTTTATACTATTATTATATTTAGTTTATTATTGACATTTGTTATTTTTAATACATTATATTATTTAAATATTTTTATGTTTAATTATTAACTTTTATCGTTTTATAGTTATTTATTTATTTATTTATTTTTTAATTTGCTTTTCATTTTTAAATGTGTAATTTAATAACTATTTTTATTACCAAACTGTATTATTTTTAATACATCATTAAATAATTGATTTTAATAACTTTTTACTTTCGAAATATTCGTATTATTTTTTATTATTGATATCAATTATTCATGCATTAACTCATCATTTAAAATGATTATATTTATTATTATGTTTTCAATAATTATTATTTTTATTTTTATTAATTTATACTTTATGTCCTTTGCATTTCAAAATAATTTTTATATTATTATTACATTTAATTTATTATTGATATTTGCTATTTTTAATACATTATATTATTTTAATATTTCTATTCATGTTTAATTAACTTTTATCGTTTAATAGTTATTTTTTAATTCGTTTTTTTATACTTTGCTTTTCATTTTAAAATTATTATTTTTAATAACTATTTTTATTACCAAAATGTTAAATAAAATACTACTACTTATTTTTAAAACAATTTAGCTATTATTTATTTTATGTATTATTTAAATTAATTTGATTTGATTAAAACCCCGTGCAGTTCCCTCATGAAGCCCCCGGGGGACGCAAACCTCAGTTTGGGGAATTGTTGGCTTAAAGTATTAAACAGATTATGATATGAACACCACGAACAGCACATATGCCCATGTCTTCACGGATCGCTCACCTCTTTGGCTGTTGTGTCCCGGGCTTATGGTTCATGCCGCTCTTCTTCTTAATGAGCTTCTCAACAGCATTGGGGCGCACAATGGGTCGAACCAGATGCCGTTTGTACGTGCCGGGATGCTTCTTCTCCACGGCCTGCTCTCTCCTGCAATAAAACACGGGAAACGTCCAGATCTCACGACCAACATCTGTGATAGCAACAGCAGTGAGATCTGACTGAATGTGGGTCAGGGAAACAGCACGAGCTGGGGTGAGCTTTAAGCAGATTAGATTTAATGAGAGTTCAGACTCATTACAGCCTTTCATGAGTAATTTCATGCCAATGAACGGACAAACGAGAGAGATAGAGAGATGCACACAAAGCATTTTAATACTACCATATCAACTCAGTTTCTGCAGTATACACAGATTATTCACTGAATGAACGAACTGGAAATAACATCACCAGTGATTTTTAAATAGATTACCAGAAGCAATTCACTCAAAATAAGATTAAAAACCCAAACTGAATCACCATATTTATTTGATATCCTTGATATCTTGATCCTTGTTTCATGACTTGTAAGAATAAGATTGAACTGATATGTTTAAACCTTAAAATTCATAAAAAAATTGCATTCTTTTAATGAATCAGTTCAAACTGATTGTTTTTAATGAATCAGTTCCAAATTAAATCACATTCATTTAGATCAACACTTATTTTTCGTGCATTAGTGTGTTAGTCAAATGTCTTATATTTGTGCATATAAATAAAAATGATTAAATATGTTTATTTCTTATTGAAAAACATTCTTTGATTATTTGAACTAGATTTTTTTATGTATTTTACTTTCATAAATATTTTAAATAGACTACAGTGATCATATATATAACTTTTCATCTCACAATTCTTCAATTTTTTCACAATTCTGTTCTCACTTTGAGATTTTAAGTGAATATTTAAATAATTAAATAACACTCACGGTTTAATGTCGGCTAATGTCCACATGCAGAGGCAAGTAGACAAATATGATATTTAATATTTATTTATTTTATTTTGTGTTTTTATTTTAAAAGTATTCTTCTTCCTATTATTTAAAAAAATTTTTTTATTTATTTTATAATCTTAATTACTTTAATTGTTAATTAATTATCTGATTTTCCACTTTAAATTGATCACTTTATTGTTCTTGACTTTTTAATTATTAACAATTGTTTTAAATTATTTTCTATTTTAGTTTGAAAAGAAAATATTATAATATAAAATATTAAATATATATATATATATAAAAAAAAAAATATATATATATATATAAATAAATATATATATATATATATATACATTCTAATAATTATTTTTTTATTGATATTTATTTAATAAAACATATTTTACAGATATTTCAAAGCGTTTTTAAATGTTTAATTTTATTCACATTTAGATTTTAAATAAAACAAATTTCAGCCACTAAATAAAAAAAATTATACTTTTTTTTGTCTTATAAGTCTAACTTTTTTTTCTTGCAGTTGCAATTTATATCTTACAAATCAGACTTTCCTTCTCAGAATTGCAAGAAAATAGTCTTGGATTGGAAGATTGAAGCTCACTAATTACCTGTTTTTTTTCCCCAAGTTTTATGAAACAAGAGAAGAACTTACTGGAGCAGCTCTTTCTCTCGCACCTCCAGCTGAAGCATGATCGCACTGAGCTCCATGTACAGGTTATTGGCTCGCTCCAGTTTCCTCTCGTAATGCTCTCGGATATCCAGAGCGTGTCTGAAACACACAGAGACTGTGAAACAGTATGTCACACACAGTGTCCTCCAGCTAAAGCTCTCTCTGTTGCATGCGATTCGTCTGCTCTCACCTGAGCTCGTCTCTTCTGCGTCGAATCAGCTCCTCGTCCAGTCGATGGATGCAGGTGCCTTCACTCTTGATCTTCTCAAAATGCTTCTTCACCTCCTCTCTCCATTCCCCCTTTAGTTTGGGAACCAATTAGCATGAATGTTACTAGCATATTGGCTGTTTATTACAACTTATAATGCACATGTAAATGCCTTATACCATATTTTAGACCTGTAATCCTAAACTTAATAACTACCTTATTAACAGTTATTAAGCATCAAATTGGGTAACTTTTTTGGAAATTGAAATAAAATTGAAATAAATCAGAGATTAGATAAAAACGTAAAATAAGAAATGTCGAATTGGCAACTAGCGGATATACAATTCTAACTAAAACGGAAATAAAAATAATTAAAACTAAATATAAAATTTTAAAAGGCCAAAAATTATGAAAAAGACAATATAAAATTGCAATAAAAAATTCAATATTAAAATAAAAGCTGTTTTTATCATTTCGCAACACTTTAAAAAAATTGTTTGTGGTAATTGAAATAAAGCTGAAATAAAACAGAATATAAATATTAGTTGAAAAACTGGAAAAAAATTTTTATCAGAAATGATGACTGATTAACTAATTGAAATGTAATTCTAACTAAAATGACTACAGCTAAAACTGAAATAAAATAAATTCAAACTAAATAGAAACCCTAAAAAAAGCTAAAACTAATAAAAAAATATATTAAAAAAAAACTCAAAATACTAATAAAAAGTATAAAACAAACACACACATGAAGTCTATCGATGGAAATCATTAAAAATTCAACACTTCATATGCCGTAATGGTTCTTACCATTAATGGTTCTAAACTCTTTAAGTACTTTAGATGAATCAGACCAGTAACTTGTGAGTCCAAGGCTGATTTATGTCTTTTTGACAGATTCTTTACAAAGAACTGATTCAAAAGAGTCATTTGTTCATGAATCACACTACAGTTTCCACACTGCATGTTAACTGAATGCAATTTGCTATTTTATTTGAGTGATTTAGATCTTATTTACTGAACTATTAGAGAACTGAGAAACGACTGGATAAGTGGCTCATAATGTTGCTTTTGCCCTTCTTCATTGCTGGAGGCTGTAGTGACGCCTTTGGATGATATGATAGACTCAATCAGAACAGCAGCTCAGCACAATGACCAACATTTGTTCACCTGAGATTTGAAGTAGGTCTCCTGTGGCGTCCCGAGCACATCCGCCGCTGCGATATCCAGATGTAGAAGGATCTGCCTGAAGGACGGACGGTTTCTGGGTTTACTTTGCCTGCAGGAACAAGACCAACCAATAAAACCATGTTTTAGAGAACACTTAGAAATACTTGATTCTGATTGGCTAATCACAGCTTTCTATATTCAAAAATCTATACCTACAACTTTCTGGTGACTGCCTAGCACCCACCCAGAACACCCTAGCAACTGCATAAACAACTCTCGCAAATCATGTTTTATTAACAAGGATTGGGAGAGGCGTGTCAGATACTTAGCCTAATTAACCCCAGTGGAGCACACTCAAGTTAATCAACACCATGGGATAAATACAGCTGACTTACCTCTATCCATTGACGGATTATCAGCATCTTGGTTCGCTCCTTCAAATATGTCGGAAAAACAAACATCCTCATCTGAAGACGAATCCAACTCTCCGGTCCCCATCGCAGAAACCAGCCATCCCAGCCCTAAGACCATTCCAATTTGGCATGGCATCGCAATCGAGGCCCAGACCTCATCTCGCGGACATGCCATGGCTCAGGTAGCCATCCGTCTCCCAAGATGCCTAGACATACCATCGCCACATCCAGCGAGAACCCTAGTTGATTCCCCGGTGTCCTCCTATTGCTCGGCCAGGCCAACGATTCCGCCCATAGGAAAGTGGACTGTATCGAGTCTGAGGCATGAGCCTTCAAGCAAGTTAGATAAAACAGAATTATATGACTTTTACACTAATCTGCATCGATCTAACCTCTCTCCTGATTACACCCCAAAGAAGGGGAAAAAGCAAGACAATCCTCCAGATATGCCTCTCTGGACTCCACCGTCTTGCTCCCGTGCAAGGCCCAGCTCTACGTGTTCATCAAGATCCTACCACTGCATCGGCCGCAGCTCAGCCTCACCCCAAGGCTTCTACTTCAACAACGCAGGGGCCTGTAGCTCAAGCTAGTTCTTGGCCACCTCCACCGATAATCACAGCTCCGCCGAACGCTACTTTCGGCTCACAGGGCCCACAGAAGCGCTTGGCCTCACTTGCTGTTATACACAGCCCCGCCCCCAGTCCCCTTCAACACTCTTCTCTAAAAGAAATAACCATACTCACTCCTCACTGCTAAACCAATGCCTGTCCCATCAAACGCCGTCGCCTCTGAACCTCTCCAAGTGGCTCACAACATCCAAGTGCAGGTATAAGCAGGTGCGAACATCGAACTATCTTCTCTTCTTTCCCTCCTGCCCACTCCTGATTTAAACGGTCAAATAGACTGCGGCAATTTTTCAATCACTTTAAAAAACTTAAATCCTCTTTCATCACAACTACTTACTTTTTCTGAGTTCACCTTCGCATTTAGTTGGTTCACAGAGATTATCTGTTCAGCCTTCCCCCACAGGTGACGCAGGTTCAATGATTATTTGTCAATCATAGCCAAGCTCACATTGTCCTTTGGAGAAGGGTTTTTTTTACACATACCACAAGCTTTTTTCGGCAAAATGTACAGTACGAGTCACCCAATGGAATCAGTGCCCTTACTGGGGCGCACTCGATCCAGATCTCCACAGTCGGGTATTTTTAGGCTGCAGAAATATTTTTTGTGCAGTTTGTAGGTCTGTCACTTACTCCACCAAGACTTGCCCACAAACAAATCAACCCTACTATACACCCATGCCCTGATACTTCCTCTATGAAATCCACCAGCTACGTCCCAAGAACCACGATGACTGCAAACTCAGGTCCAGAGTAAACAGCCCCTCCAGAAGCAGATAACAGGCAGTCATGAATCTTATTCAACAGAATTGTTGAAGAAAAAAACAACCTCTTTTCATCCTACGGTCGGTGAGGCATACCCATTCAATGCTGTGTGCTCGCGTGGGACATTGGTGAGAGTCTCCTGACCGGACAACCTTATTTTTCCATTCTATGGTCGTCAAAGCTTACCTATCCAATGCATTGAGTATCACACTCCCATCGGATGCCGCCGAGAGCCTCCTGGGCACACAACTTTACCTTTCTGTCTTAAGTCCGGAGAGGCTTACCCATTCGATGCCGTGAGTATTGAGCACCCGTCGGACATCGGTGAGAGTCTCCCGGCTAGACATCCTTACCTTTTCCATTCTATGGTCAGTGAGGCTTACCCGTTCGATGCTGTGTGCTCCCGTCGGATGTCAACGAAAGACTCCTGGCCAGACAAACTTTACCTTTTCCATTCTACAGTTGGCAAGTCTTACCCCTTCAATGCTGTGTTCTCCCGTCGGACGTCGGTGAGAGTCTCCCGGCCACATAACTTTACCTTTCTGTTCGACGGTTGGAGAGGCTTAACCATCCGACGCCATGAGACTCTACTTCCCTCTATAATTTTTAATTACTTCATTTCAATCTATTAGTATTTCTTGTATAGTAGTCCGCTCACATGTGCAGCTTTATTCCGTAAACACTAACAGTGTTCTTCCCTATCATAAGCACAGCATAGAAGTGTGAGTAGATGAGGAGTCTCACCAGGTCTGTTTCATGAGGATCTTGAAGCCGTCGGGACAGGTGGACGGCACAGGCAGATGGAGGCTGTTACTCCCAACACCCCAGATGATGGCAGACGAGTCCACGTCCTTATAGGGGATCTCCCCAGTCAGCAGCTCCCATAACACCACACCGAATGACCTACAAACACGCAAAAATCGGCATTCACAGCTCAAACTACATACACTACTGCTCTAACATTAATATTTCTAAAAGATCCTCTTCTGCTCACCAAGGCTGCAGTTGTTGGATAAAAAATAATGTAAAAATAATGAAATATTATTAAAATTTAAAATAGCTGTTTTCTATTGAATATATATTTCAAATATAATTTATTCCTGTGATCAAAGCTGAATTTTCAGCATCATTACTCCAGTCTCACATTATCCTTCAGAATCATTCTAATATGCTGATATGCTGCCCGAGAAACATTTCTGATTATTATCGATATCACTGCATTAGCTCGAACTCACCAAATGTCTACTTTCTCAGACACCGGCTCATTCCGGATCACTTCGGGAGCCATCCAGGCCACCGTACCGGCAAATGACATCTTCATGCTCTTGTCACTGAGCTCTTTAGATGTTCCAAAGTCTGAGATCTTCATGTTGTCATTTTGAGTGACTAGCACACTTGCAAAAGAAAAAACACTCATTCAGCGATGCCGAACGCATGACACGATTCTGCCCGATTATTTCCATATATACTGCAGGTGATTAGAGATTTTTTATGTGTTTCTGAGTGTTTTATGCATCTGATAAAGTAAGCATTTTTGTTAATTTAAATAAAGCTGGAATAAAAGAAAACCTTCGTACTGTGTTAAAAATCTGGGTACAGTTGTTGTGGGTTGACCTTTTGGACTCAATGTAATCGCTCACTAAGATAATATTATATTATCAATAAGATACTTTCAATAAATAAATAAATAAAAATGGCAAACCTTTAACCTTTTTTTTTTTGTAATGTGTGAGAACATTTACCATTAACTATTTAATAGTTTTTTTATTTTATTTATTTATTTTTATTAACATTTAACAATTTATCAATATTTAAAAATTATTTTGTAACATTTTTTAAAATAGAAGTAGTGTGGAAAAGCACTTATTCGGTGTGCTTTCCTGAAGCTTAAACAGTAGAGCATGGCGCTCGCAACACCAGGATCACAGGTTCGATTCCCAGCTAAATTAACAGGCATGAACTTAAAATGCACCATCAATGCAGTGTAAATTTCTTCAGATAAAAGCATATGTCTAATGCATAAAAGTAAATGTAAATACCCTTATAGGGTAGTTGAAATTGACCCATATTAGAAATTTTGTACACACATTACACAAAACTTACTTTGGTGACTTGAGGTCCCTATGGATGATTTTGTGGAGGTGCAGGTAGTTCATGCCGCTGGCGATCCCTGAGGCCCAGTCCACCATCAGCCGTGGCGTGATCTTACGTCCGGCCCTGAGAACCTCGTACAGCTGCCCTTGAGCACAATACTCCATGATGATACAGTAACACGGGGCCTGCGTGCAAACACCCCTAAAACACGAACAGCATGCTTTAGCTGTGTTCACTGCACTCAAAACTGAGCATTTACTGCCACTGTGGTCATGCATTGTGACCTACTTGAAGCTGATGATGTTGGGATGCTTCAGCTTGCGCAGGTGTTTGATATCAGTCTCCTTCTGCTCTCGGACTTTCTTGATGGCGACCTCTTCGGAGTGAAACTTTCCGAGGAACACGGCGCCCTGTGCTCCGCTGCCCAGCCACCGTAGCTCAGAGATCTCCTCAAAAGGCACCTCCCACAGGTCTACTGGCCAATCAAAGCACACACCATCAACACAGCGTCCAAAAAAAATCAACAGCAAAGATCAGCTTAAAGGGATAGTTCACCCAAATTCTCTCGTTTTGTTGAACAGAAATGAAGAGGTTTTGAATAATGCTTGAATATTTTTTTTTATTAAGTGTTACATTTTTACTCTTTTAGTTTTACATTTTGTCAAGGGCTTGTTTACATTAATACTTTTGTATTACTTTTTTTGTAAAAGTCAAAGTTGAAAGGTAAATAAAATGTTCTTTATGTAAAATGGTTGGTTTTTGGTGGAAAATTGGTCGTTTAGATTAATTGATAAATTACTCGATAGATAAATCGAAATCATTGGTGGCAGCCCTAAATATCTGGAAAAATATCGGTAAAACCGATTATCGGCTGATCTCTGATAATTACAATGTAACAAGGACACCTTAAAATAAGATGCAACTAAATTTTCGTTTGGTAATTTATAATCGGTATCTAATGGACTACAAGCTGTAAGTAGCACTTCATACTCGTCACTAACCTTGCTGCTGAAGTTTGTACTCAGTCGAGTATGTTTTCCCGATAATATTCCATACAGGTCTCAAACATCCGAACAGTCCCTCTAGGAATCCACCGCTGCCCGTCCGGGCACTATGAAAGTGCAGTTTGATGTCTTCATGTGGATGGTGGTGTTTGTCGTCCCTGCTGTGGTTCATTGGACACCCGCCTTCCTCGTTTTTCTCCTCCGTGCCACTTCCGCAGTCTCCCTGACCGCAGGACCCCGGCGTCTCGGCCTCCTCATGCTCCTGCAGCTGCAGCACGCTGTTGTCGAAGTTTCCCTGCTCCCGCGTTGAGTCCTCGCTGAGGGCCGTGCATGGAGGGCTGGTGCTGCCCACCTCGGCATCTCTGCAGGGGAGCTGCAGATGCTGCAGTTGCATGGGAAGGGTGGTGGGCGGAGCCAGGTCTGCGATGATCTCAGGTGGAGGTGGTGCCTGCGTAAGCAGCGTTTGAGGAGAAACGTTAGTGTTGGTTTTCTTAATGGAGTCACCGACGACCGTGATCTTCAGCTCCTCCTTCAGCTTCCCCACCAGCAGACTGGGACAGGACGTCCAGGACAACACCTCTGGGGAGCTTCCCATGGTGCCGTGCGTGTGCATGGGCAGATGCCCTTCTCACCCGACGGGAAATGAGCGGCGAGGCTTTACAGATGAATTCTGTTGGGGTTTATGACACACCTGCATGAGAAAGAAATGCATTTAAAAACAACCTGATGGGTGCAACTAAACAAAACGTTTTTTTGACTTTCTGAATACCAACAGATTCTACTTGAACATGGAGTATGATGCTGAAAGAAAAACACCAAACATTAAGACATGAGTGCTGATTTAAAAAGGGAAGCGTGGCCTAGTGGTTAGAGAGTTAGACTTTGAGTTTGAGCGTTGTGGATTTGAGTCTCGGACCCTTGAGCAACCAATTTCTCCCCAGGCGCCGCAGCATAAATGATAACGACTGCTCCGGGTGTATGTGTGTGTTCACTGCTGTGTGTGTGCACTTTGGATGTGTTAAATGCAGAGCATTTATATATATTTCTTTTTTTTTTAATATTGAAAAAATATTTAAAAAAATATTTAAATATTCTTTTTTTTTATATTTAATTGTACTTAAAAAAGTATCTAATGAATCCTTTTTAGTAATAAATAGAATTTTGTAGTAAAATTAATTATAAACACATTTATATTAATAAATATAAAATAGGCTATTTAATTTGGACTTTTAACGTATACTTTTTTTTGTAATTAATGAACTATGTAATTTTACACACACACACACACACACACACACACACACACACACACACACACACACACACACACATATATATATATACACACATATATATATAAGTAAATAAATACATAAATAAACAAATATTT